>NC_044499.1:30953314-31128314 GCF_902362185.1 Chanos chanos | reverse complement strand
AGGGGCACTGTGTGTCCAAACTGCAGAATTAATGCTTATTTCGCCTTCGTAAAAAGCAAACTAACCTTTGAGCACACATTTGATAATGAATGACTTTCACCAAGCGCTCAGGGAATTAAAGCAATTTGGCTCTCCAAACATTCTTTACTCAGGTCTAATTAATTAGGGTGTTGGGAGTTTTTTCTCCTTGTGATGAATTACTCCATTCTGAACATAGAAAATCGAGGTCAAAGATTTTGTCGCGTGTTGTTTTGCGAAACATGAAGGTGTCCCTTGCCATGGGTGAATTCGATACATTATTTGCCAAGGATGCACGAGTGCACGATTTTTATTTCACTGCCAGATTAAAAAAGTCACTTCGTGTCTGTGCTTAGGGAAAGAAAAACAACCCTGAGAAAGATAGAGAGATAGATAACTCCCTTGTTCCTCCCAAGTGCTGGAGAGACAGGTATAGACCTCTTGGGTCTTTGTTTTGTCTTTCATCACAGTAATCAGGCGTTGACAGATCTGGGGTACACACTGGAAAGTGTCTGTAGAATGTGATGTTCAAAAGCGTTGAAGACCACGCTCTGTGGGGTTGAGCAGTAGTTAGATTCATCAGAGGCTGCAGGACGGTGAGCGTGACAGCCGCACGACTGAAGTTTCAAATGTATCCCCTAATATAGGCTGAATGCTTGTTTTTCAAGCCCTCTGGGATGACAGACAGTTTCTTTAACCAATCATGTTGGGAAAGAAGAAAAGGGGCAATGTTTGTCAGGCAAGCAGTGCATGTTTGAGTTCAGCTCATTGAAGGTGTTTTTTTTTTCCCGGTAACCAAAGAGGAATTTTCCTAGCCATTGTCCTTATGGTTACCTCTACATTCTTTAAAGTGGCTGTCCTCATTGTAAAACATGCTGGACAAATATAACTGAATTATCACTGAAGCAATCACCAGTGTTCATTATGAGATGAAAAAATGGCAAAGAAAAATTTAGATTTGTGCTGGACATGACACATCCACCCTGTCACACTACATCTGACTCAAAGCAATTAATGGACTCTGAGAGAGTTAATACAGTCACACTGGTGAGTGTGAGACAATGTTAACTCTCCGAGAGTTAATTTAGCACAGGTTAATTTGCTTTGTATTTTTAAGACACATCATGTTAGGAGGTAAAGCACTCAAGCCATCAGTACAGATCCAGCTTTTGTTTAGCGTTCTACACATACCTCTAAAACTGCAGTCTCCTTTGTACTGTGGCCAGGACAAAGGAGCTCTTGTGTTAATGAGGAGTCTGTGCACACATCTCTGTTATACAAGCACACTGAGTGAGAACAACTAATGACACCATTATGCAACAAGTGCTCAGTGAAAGATGGTACTGTTTTAAAAGAGCAAGGGCTGACCAAGAGCTCCAGAATTTCACAAAGTAGCAATACAGTGATTCGCCTCAAAAGATTCTAACTAAGGAGTGTGCAATTAGTTTTTTGTTTGCTTGCATTCAATTAATGCATTTCTTCTCTCTGCATATTTGATTTCCATCTGACGCTCATTCCTTCATTCGTTAATTTATTAATTTGTTCATTCATTCATTCGCTCCTTCATTCGCTCCTTCATTTGCTCCTTCAGTCACTCCTTCAGTCACTCCTTCATTCACTCCTTCGTTCGTTCGTTCATTCATTCACTCATGCAAAGCTGTCTAACACAGACCATCAGAGTTTTTTTCTTATATAAAATCACAACAGGCTTACCAATAACTGTTCTTACTTTAAAAAGCATTTGAGATGTTTTGCTTGTGATAAAGTGTTTAAGTTCTTGTCAAGTTGAGCAGTGCTAGGGAACAAGCTGTGTGTGTGTGTGTGTGTGTGTAGGCTAAGTATGTTAGTTATTAACTTACTTACAGTCTAAGATGTGAAGAACCAATCATATTGATTGTGCTGTCTGATTTGCCTCACTCAAATGAAACACAACTACTGTCATATGTCAGATAAGATGTTTTGTGCGTGCAAATAAAATCATCTTTATCTCACAAAATCATTTTACTGTATTTAACCAAAAGTAGAGAGTAATTGATTTACTGTTGTTTGAGAGAGTATTCTAAAACTCTGTTCTCCTCTGTGTGTGTGTGTGTGTGTGTGTGTGTGTGTGTGTGTGTGTGTGTGTGTGTTTGTGTGTGTGTGCAGGGAGAGATATGGCCAACACAACCTTACCTGGGTATCCCCCTCACGTTCCCCCCACAGGCCAGGGCAGTTACCCAACATCAACACTTGCTGGAATGGTTCCTGGTGAGTACCATGTTCTCAAGGCAAAACTGCTCCATTTAAAATCACTCAAAAGAGCACTGGGCCTCAGCATAATCCATGAGAACAAGTCCTTTATCAGTTATACACATTGTTTACATATGGAGAAACCATATTAAGTCTATATATGTACAGACTCCACAGAAATATTGGCTTAACTAAACACTAAACACTTTACTGACGAGCAAATATCAATAAACTAATAGCCAGTAAAGCCCAGTACCAACCCCCCCCCCCCAACACACACACACACACACACACACACACATACACACACACATACAATATACACTCACACCTTTGTCTTTTAATATTACTGAGGACCTCTTCTGACAGTAAGCAGAGATTAATAATGCAGTTTAATGTAGCGTAGTTTTGACAATTACATCTATATCATTTTTCAAAAATAAATAAATAAATAAAATTCCCTCTGGTAGACCAAAAATGTTCCTACTATTTCCCCACTTGTATTTGTATTCTCAATACCACAAGAATTTAAATCACACCCACACACACACTCACTCTCACACTCCAGCACTTTCACACTGGTCATTATCCGTCTGAATAGGAAATCTGAGTGGACCAACTGTAGATGCTAACAGTCCGTTTCTCTGTCTCCTGTTCTTAACCTGAAGTTTAGGATCACATTGGACAGTCAGGGGTCAGACACAGCACACACTCAACAGGCCTGTAAATATTTAAATCCCTCTCTCCGAGAGCCTGGCTAAAGTTTCACTCCTAGGCCCTTGCCACCACAGCGTCTCCCTGCCCTGGCTCCAGCCTCCTCTTGCCTCCTCTTGCCTCCTCCTCCTCCTTCTGAGTCCGATCAAACCATTAGTGGCTAACGCTAGGGCAGGCTAATAAGCACTGTCAGACAATCAATACTTTATCTTAATGTGAACCTCTTGAGCTTTAAGCAATATTTACCAAAAAAAAAAAAAGACACCCTCAAATGACAAACTAATATAAAAACTAACCTCAGTGAGTCGTTGAGTGAAATAAATTGTGCTCTTTTTAAAATCGGTAAAATGTTTTGGATTCACTGCCTGGTGTGTTTGCAGCCAGTGTTTAGGGTTTGTTTGAGTTTAGTCCTGTGTTGCACACCCCAGTAAAACTCAACACGACAGGACGTGACAAATACATCTGTGTTTTATTCAAATAAAGAAGAGTTGTCGGTCTGGCCAATGCAACCTTTTTGATATCATTTAGTCATTAAGATTACTTCTGGGTGATAGTTCTGTATGTGGAAAAAGGGAGGTGTGTGCAGTATATCAAACAGCATTCAGTTGTACATTCATTTTTCCTCAGCTCCAAAGAGCAAGAGTAGAGGACTAAACCCCCCTCACCACAACCCCACAACCCCCTCATCCCCTCACCCCCCAACATAATCCCCCTGACCACAGGGTCTGCACAGGCCTGCCCATTCCTCTAACTCTCCAGTGTCTGAGATTTAGTGACAGTCCCCAGAAAAACTGTTAAAGCAAAGCCATTGCTCACCGGCTCTGTATAAAACACCATCTTTATGGGGCCATAAAAGAAAGAAAGAAAGAAAGAAAGAAAGAAAGAAAGAAAGAAGAGGTGGACCAACAGCACGACTTATGCACAATGTTTGCGACGTTTCCTACACAATGAGTTTTCTGGGACACACACAAGAAAGAGAGAAAAACCCAAAATGAGGGATAAAAATAAGTCAATAAAAGAGCATGTTCTCTCTACAACACACAGAGGAGTTCACAGGGCCATTGCAGCCATCAGACCGCTGAAGGCGCAGAATGCTGGAGCACGCCACGAAAAGTCTGCATTGATTTTAATGTGGAGCCGCAATGTGTTTGGGCTGGGGGGGGGGGGGCATGGAATAACAAAACTGTCTGTCATATCTTGGGCTGCCTAGATGACGGAGGGACTAAAACACATAGCAGTGTAGTAAACAAGCAGAAGCTCTGGTTTTGCTTTGAGGAGGGGGGGCATGGGGGGAGGACAAAGATCTGGAGCTCACAGCACTAACAGCTTGGGTTTTTTTTGTTTGTTTTTTGTTTTTTGTTTTTGTTTTTTTCTCAGGGAGCGAGTTTTCAGGGAACCCCTACACTCATCCGCAATACACAACATACAATGAAGCATGGAGGTTCAGCAACCCAGCATTACTAAGTGAGTATTTCAACATATTTACACACACCACATACACACACACACACACACACACGCACGCATGCACACACATGCATGCGCGCGCACGCACACACACACACACACGCGCACACACACACACGCACACACACACACACACACACACACACACGTTAACTTTCACAAATCTCTAATAATTATTGAAATTCTTCTGCAATCATTGGTCAATTTCAGAGGTTTCAGAGGGCTTTTTTTTAATGAAATATGTGTTGAAAGTGTGTTTTGCAAAATCTTAAATGTTTCATTCTGTGGAACATAAAGGCAAAATGACCGGGAGCCCTTTTAAATACTCAGTCCACTGTCATGGATAGATCACAACAATTTCCTTAGGCTATTTAAACTATGTACTTAAACACTAAACAAACAAACAAACAAATAAAAACATTATTTAGTATAATAAACTATTTTTCAATACTATAAAAAAAAGAACAGATCAGGCAATCTGAGGTGGGTGGGTGGGTGTGTGTGCATGTGTGTGTGTGCGTGTGTGTGTGTTTGTGTTTGATTGCACGTGCGTGCATGTGTGTGTGTGTGTCTATGTGTGTGTGTTCGGTTGCACATGTGTGCATGTGTGTGTGCGTGTGTGCGTGTGTGTGTGTGTTCGTTACGCACGTGTGCATGTGCGTGTGTGTGCGTGTGTGTAATGTGTTTTTCAAACGGTGCGTTTTCTCCTGTTAACTTTCAGGCTCCCCTTATTATTATAGTGCATCCAGAAGCTCCGCCCCTCCCGCTGCTACCACTGCCTATGACCGCCACTAGTTACCACGGGAACCAAACCAAGCGCCAGACCCGTGGTTTCGGACTCCATGTCGTGCCCGTTTGATTTGACAGATTTTATCGGACAGAGGAGGAGGAGGTGCAGGGTGATTCCGGAACCTTCCGCGTGACAAAGAGCGCGATATATTTGGATAGCGCATCTGCAGCACCACATTTTGATTATTCCAGCTTCAACCCTTTGCTTAAATCTGCAAAACTGGACCATTTTCAGAGACCACACAAACCTATGGGATGAAACTATGATTGGGGAAGGGTGGTAGAGGGGGTGGGAATAAAGGCCAAGCAAAGGTTGAAAGAGTAAAATGTTTTTTTCCTTTGGCTTTTGAAACGTTTCTGGCTCTCTCTCTATATATAGACATATATATTTTCTGGACTGAATTTACTCCAGAGAGGAAACAAACAAAGCAGTTCTTGAGCATGATATCAGTGTAATTTTTCAGGTCATCACTGTCTCTCTCTCTCTCTCTCTCTCTCTCTCTCTCTCTCCCTGCCACATCTCTTTCTCTGTCTTTTGCTCTCTCTCTCTCTCTCTCTCTCTCTCTCTCTCTATTTATCTTTGGACAGCATAATGCCCTTCATACCACATGACCCAGTCAGAGTCAGGTAGCCTGCAGTTTGGTGCTTCCTCCTCATGATAAACCGAATGTACACCCCATAAATACACTTAGCATGACCGCAGACGTGGGAAGATTACTAACATCCATTTATCTGTGAGATACAATCAGATGTACAAAAACAAACAAATAAACAAACAAACAAACAAACAAACAAAACAATATTCGTGAAGGGAACCCAGATATGGACTGTATCTTGATCTTGTCCTGATCAAAAAAGAATTTAAAAAAATGTTCTTAATTTTTTTTCTAGTTCTTTTTTATACATTTACAGACACAATGATGGACAGTATGCATGGAGTTTGTGTTTTGTTGTTCTCTGGTTGTTCTATTTGTTTTGCTTGTTTTAATGATCAGGAAAACAGGATTTTTATCAGGCATTATTGTTGATTTGTTCTTCTTTTTTTCTTTTTTTTTTTTTGCACTATTGTCTGTTTTATTCTTGGAGAAATGAGATATGCACTCAGAGAGTTTGCACGAGTCCACTAACACAAAGGAGAGGTTTCTGAGAAAGATTACAGTCAGTTATTTACAGTACACATCTCCTGTTTTATACTGCTCCGTGACAACAGTCTGGTCCAATGAGGTGATACAATGCAAATTAACTGTTTTTTTGTTTGTTTGTTTTTTTAACTAAATAATCATTTTTAATGTATTTAAAAAGTAATCATCCACAAACCCATACTCCAGAGCTGACATGCCATTTCAGCCCTACTAATATGTTTACAGATGCTTTCATTTTTTTTTCTTATAAAGTTTTGATTTTTGTTTTGCTTACAGTACTCTCAAAGCTTCACTCCATATCTCTCACACATTCAGCAAATTATTCCAGTTTCTCACACGAATCAAACAGAAAAAGAAAACTATCCATTAATACTTTAAAGTGCAATTTGCTTCTCATCCATAACATTTTTTGTAGGACTTTTTTTTTAAACAAAAAAAGAAAAAGAAAAACAAAAAAATTATTTAAAAGGAACATCAAAACAGTTAACCGTCTCATCTTTTTTTTTTCTTTTTTCTTCTCTTTTTTTTTGTTTTTTTGTTGTTTTTTTTTTGGTTTTATTTTGCAGTCAAGAGAATGTATTTTTACGACATTTGCCAAAGACTTTTGTTGGATATTTTTATTTACAGGTTGATGCATTGTAAAAACAGTATTAGAATTAAAGTCATTTCGAGAGTTATGTAACAAAATCCTATGCAGATATAACCAAGGCTGTCATATGCATATGTAACTATAAAAACTACTGAAAGGTTTGTCCTCCCTGTTATTTAATATAATTTTATGTTATTTTTGTGGAAAAAAAAGAAGAATTCGCTGCTTTGTAGAATGATTTTGTGTGAAATGTGTCAACACTTCCTTTATGTAAATACAGTTTAAAAAATGTTCAACAACATCCATGTTCTGGTCTCATTTGTAGATATGAGAAATGATTCGCCCTAAAAAAAAAGAAAAAAAAAAAAAAAAAGGAAGGAAAAAGAAGAAATAGAAAAAAGGGAGAAAACAGGATGCAGAGGTAAAATAAGACCCAATAAGACCCTTCTCTCCATAATATCTTTACAAAGGGAAAAGAACATTTTCGTTTTTCTTAACTGTCATTCCAAAAGGGGTCCATCGCTTTGAATTTTCTTTTTATCTATTCTTATATTCTCCCTCTTTCTCCTATTTTTTTTTTGTTTGGTTTATTTGATTATTGTACAGAGACTTTTTGAAATTACTATGCAAAAAAAAAAAAGAAAAAAAATGTTAAGTGACGTGACTGAACTCTGAAACCCTCATTGGATTCAGTAGAGCGTTTTACTGTTTCACTGTTTAATTATGTAATCCATTCCCAAAAAGCAGTGTGAACTGTGGTGATTTTCCAAGCTGTAAAGGCTGGCCAACACCACCATAACTTTATTACATTTGCTGTGGGTGCGCTGAACATACAGGGTACATCACCTCAATTTGACCAAGCACCCAAACCCACCCCCCCCCCCCCCCAAGCCACTTGTCCTCAGCCCCCCTGCATTTGGCATGTCTGTACATACGTACTGTAGGAGAGAAAACAAACACTAGGACATTTTAATCTTTAAAATATCAGTCTTGCAGCAGCACCTTTACACCAGTATATGTAATTACAATGTAATAAGCAACATTATGACATATTGCTCTATCATTCTAAGACTATATAGAGAGATGAATTTCATCACAATTCCTTCACTACACTCAGATGTAACCTTAACCATGCATATCGCACACATATTCATTACGACACTCTTGAAAACACAGCACCATTAGGAGTAATTACAACACTGGCTGCATTTACGTCCAGATTTACACCATACACCAGCATGCTATACGGACATGTACAATACAGTTTCACAACTATATTAGAATTATTCAGATGTAATGACCATAGGGACAGGTGTAGCGTCATACGCAACTTGCAGGATGGAAACAGTGTCCTCTTATAAAAGACAACATTCACTGGATTCATTCACTCACATAAATGATTCACATTAATACTGCACACAGGGTTTCATCAATCTAACATTCACTGGATTCATTCACTCACATAAATGGTTCACATTAATACTGTACCTGGGGTTTCATCAATCTAACATTCACTGGATTCATTCACTCACATAAATGGTTCACATTAATACTGTACCTGGGGTTTCATCAATCAAACATTCACTGGATTCATTCACTCATATAAATGATTCACATTAATACTGCACACAGGGTTTCATCAATCTAACATTCACTGGATTCATTCACTCACATAAATGATTCACATTAATACTGTACCCGGGGTTTCATCAATCTAACATTCACTGGATTCATTCACTCACATAAATGATTCACATTAATACTGTACCCGGGGTTTCATCAATCAAACATTCACTGGATTCATTCACTCACATAAATGGCTCACATTAATACTGTACCCGGGGTTTCATCAATCAAACATTCACTGGATTCATTCGCTCACATAAATGATTCACATTAATACTGCACACAGGGTTTCATCAATCTAACATTCACTGGATTCATTCACTCACATAAATGATTCACATTAATACTGCACACAGGGTTTCATCAATCTAACATTCACTGGATTCATTCACTCACATAAATGATTCACATTAATACTGCACACAGGGTTTCATCAATCTAACATTCACTGGATTCATTCGCTCACATAAATGATTCACATTAATACTGCACACGGGGTTTCATCAGTCTAACGTTGCTCTGATTTGGTGTAAACTTTTTTGTTCTTTTTTTTTGGGGGGGGTGCAAATGAGGAATACATTTTGTACATCAAATTAACTTTATTTGTACAACAGAACTCGTTCTTTTAGTTCTTTTCATGTCTGTTCATTCTTTTTGTGATTTAAAAGTCATTTCAATTAAAGTCAAAGTACATTCACCAAAACAGAGAACTGAATCTTTGTATTCTAACCTTTTTTTTTTTATAAACACTTAAAAGATTTAGTTGAAAATCTTAAATCAAAAGCAAAAGTGCAGTGTTAATTTTAGCAGTGTTTGGGACGTTGTAGCTTTAACTGACTTGATTTTCCAACATGACACATTCCAGTCACACTGTGGATCTGACATCAAAATAATAATCACAACGGCAAGCATTTTACACTGTAGTTAAAAAAACAAAAATCTCACAATGTCTATGCAGACACACTAACACACACACACACACAGACACGCACACATACACGTGCACACACACGCATGCACGCACAGTGAGACTCCACTAGCAGATCATTCAGAGAGACTGACTAAGGCTATCCCCAGGGCTGTATAAACAGATTAGTACTTAATGCAAAAAATTCTATTCAGCAAATCCAAAATGTAATTAGAAAAAAAAATGTAAAGCTAAATAAATGAACTTCTTTAAAGGGGGGGGGGGGGGGGCTGAGATGGGAGGTGGAGAGGGAGCACTGAGGCCTTATTGTGTTGTGAAGGACTTGTGGTGAGAATGCTGCACAATGCTTTTTTTCCCGTCATGATCTGGATCACCGAGCATATTAACAGTTAACCTCGCCATGCTTTGGAAAGCAGAAATATTATTTCTGGAGACAGGGTTGAATTCAATTAGCGATGACTTGCAAAAAAAAAAAAAGTCATTTGTACAAGAAATCCTTCACAGAACCCATTTTCGTCTTTCTCAAATGTCTTTTTTCCCCTTTCTTAACTTTGGTTCTTCCCGGAGAGCTCTAACATAATGAGTGATTCAGGGGGAAGGAGGGGGGAAAGTAGATTAGTAGTGCAGGACTGCTCAAGGAGATCTGTTATGGGAGAGAAGCGGTGCACAAAGTACCCTGGGCCTTGTGACACAGGCTTTGTTGACATTCTCTAAACTATATTTTCTGTCCTGTGGCTATTTCTTCAAGTTATGAGCAAGAGCACAGTTCACTAAAATCCACTGGAAGATTTTTTAAAGATTTTTTTTAATTAATTGTGATTAACAATGGAAGAATTTGGTCAATTTAAAATGAAAAGCACACTGAGTTTAAGAAAGACAAAAGATGCAGCCAGTGTAGCCTCCACACAAATGCAGGGTGATGTGTGGAAGGGCTCTGGGCCGTGTTGTTTGGGAAGCAGTGGAGGATGAAGAAGGGCTGCTCCATCGTACCGTCCACTAACAGCAGCTCTGAAGAGGAGACAGTGTGACTGTAATTCAATTTCTCCTTCTGCTGTTTATTTCATCACTTCTTTGTGAAGCATCAGGATCCAATGCTCTGTCAGCTGCAAACTGTCATATATGTTTGTCATTCAGACCTTGTTAAAAGGAGAATGAGAGAGAGAGAGAGAGACAGAGAGAGAAACAGAGAGAGAGAGAAAGACAGGGGGGGGGCACTTGACTCTTTCTTTTTTTCCCCAGCTGAGAATTCCCTGTAGAGATATTATTCCATTTAGATGGAAACTTTTTTTGTCACTCCCCTGTCTAAATTGGCATTTCCAGCTCTTTCATATAAAACCAATAAACTGTGAACTTGGATGCAGCTGTCAATCAAACTCATCCTGATTCCAGCATACCAAATGACATGTAAGGGAGGGGGGAGAGAGAGACAGACAGAGAGAGAGGGAGAGGGAGAGAATGTACAACTCAAGGCAGGGCAAGCTGATTGGCTCTTATCAGCAAAGCATTACAAAGAAGCACCTGCCACTGTCAGGACATCTCAAACATTGTAAGGACTGAAACACACACACACAAACATATACACATGCGCGCACACACACACACACACACACACACAAACACACACACACACATACACACAAAAGCAGTATGCTTTCTATAACAAGCAGACAACTACCCACCATATCTTTGATGTCAGATATATACCAACTAAAATACAATACCGTTTAGTTTAATTTTACCTCATTATGAAGGGAAATTAAATTTATGTTCTGATTCTCCTTCATTTATTAACTATTTAATAATCCATTAAAGTACCATAACTCCTCAAAGTAACATATTTGATTTAAAAACAACAAAATTCACTTTGAGGTATATTTTGTGTGTTCTAAGGGCTCTGAACTCTTGGAATTGATATTAAGGAGTATAAAATGGCATATTATACAATATATGCCGTGTAGTCACAAAGATGTAACATTATAATTGCTACAGCTTTGACAAATTTAACTGGATAAGTCAACAATCAATCATTTTTTATGCAACTAAAAATATTTGTGTCATTTGTATTATTAGCATTTCCATCTTGACACTGAAATTATAGTCTGCTTGTGGACAAAATTCAACTCTGACTGATCAAGATGAGTTGCATTCCTAAATTCTGAATAACCACAACAATATGTGTGCAACTAAGAAATTTAAAAATAAATCAATGCACTCATCACTGGACATTAAAAAACTACAGAACAATTCTCAGCTAATTCATGGAAGTGATCTGTTGTGTCCAACCCATAATGGGGAGTGGAAAAGAGCGACATCTAAATAAATTTTAACAAACAGTTTGAAATTGACATTTTTCCATGACTTGCTAGAGGAACTATTTAGGCTTTGACTTTCAGAGTGTACTGTCTCACCCGCCATGGGCTCTGCCTCCAGAGCTTGACAGCCTTTAACAATGACACTCAAAGTGTATTAACTACTTAATTACAAGTTAGTCGTGGCGTTAGTTGGTTAATGCACTGGGAGCCAGTCAGTTACTAGAAAATGACTTCACTTCAGAGCAGGGAACGCCTCAAACCACTCACTCACAGTGTAGTATCCCTTAGACACACACACACACACATACACACACACACACACGCATGCACGCACAAACAGACAGACAGACAGACAGATAGACAGATAGATAGATAGATAGATAGATAGATAGATAGATAGATAGATAGATAGATAGATAGATAGATAGATAGATAGATAGATAGAAAGAATATGAACATCACTGTGTTTATCTGAGTCTTTTACCTCTGTCTTCTTTCATACTGATACATCATTAAATCATAATCATTTCTTTCACTGTCACACCTACATATCCATATCCGTGCCACTGACTTCATTGTCCCCACAAGCACCGTGGAAAGAGAGATTAAAAAAAAAAAAAAACAGAACACACATTTTACGTCTTAATGTGGCGATCCAGGTCTGACATTATCGAATGGGAAATCTCTGAGTTGTTGGTTTTTTGGGGTTGTTTTTTTTGTTTGTTTTGTTTTGCTTTGTTTTTATGGTGTGTCTCATTAGCTGTGAGAGTACGTCAGAGGAATGTGGAGTATCCATCATTTTCCGTCTGCTCTGTGTGTTCGGTGTGGAGGGCCCGGGAGCTAGCAGGGGCAGCCTGGCTTGTTATGATGCTTCAGCTGTAATTATGAGATGATTCTGGCCTCTCTCTCTCTCACTCTCTCTGAGCCAGACCACACTACAGACACCTCTGAAGAGATTCCTAATGAGTGAACATTGATTGATTAGACATAATAAATGCTCTGCTTGAGTGGAAGTGAGTGGAGTTACACACACACACACACACACATATGAGGGAGGGGGGGGCTAGAGACAGAAGTGAAAGGGAGGGACAGAGAGAGTTTAAGTGGTAGAGTGAGAAAGAGAGAGGAGGATCAAAAAGAAGAGAGAGAGAGAGAGAGAAAGAGAGAGAGAGAGAGCGAGTGAAGGAAATCCTATCAGGATGTTTCCAAATGAGGTAAATGAGCAGTGATTTGATACCATTACAGGTGACCTGTAGTCCAGCCAGCTGAACGTGGTCCCAGCGTTCTGCCGTGGGCCCTACCCTGGCCACTAGTCATCTCCCTACACCTCTCTATAATGAGGTCTATTGGCTACCGTGTGATACACGATGCAATTTCTGGTCTAATGCAATTAGTCTCAGGCCGTGATTATGTCAGGCAGTGCAAAAAACTGACAAGGTTCCAGCGTCAGAGGCAGACTGACCAATCACAAACAGTTCCCGTCCAGTCAGTAAACCTCGATGACCAATCACCCACGTCCTTTCAAAGGGATTTGTTTGTTTGTTTGTTTGCAGGTCATGGAACAGTTAAAAAATTTTAGACTAAATCTCTCTTGTTGATTTGACACAACCTCCCCTTGCCTGTTAAGAGGTTGGAAAAAAAATGTGAGAGCGGAAAAGTGGAGAGAAAAGGAGAAGGAAAAAAAAGGCAGAATCATCAACCCCCAACCATCCTCTCCTCTCCTCTAACCCCACAGCCCCCCCCCCCCTGCATCTCCCCCTGCATCTCCCCCTCACCCTCCCTCCCAGTCACTGTCAGGGCAAACGCATGATGAATTGGCCTGTCAACAGAATTCATTCAGGGACCAATTAATTCAGCAGAAAGCAACTAGAGCCATCAGACCCGGAAAAACTCCAAGCAGGAGAGAGAGAGAGAGGGAGAGAGAGAGTGTTTATGTGAGAGAGAGAGAGAGAGAGAGAGAGAGAGAGACGGCAAAAGACAGAGGGAGAGGGAGAGAGAATGTGTGTGTGTGTGTGTGTGTGTGTGTGTGTGTGTGTGTGCAAAAGAGACAGGGCAAGAGAAAGGGAGAGAGAGGGAAGGAAAGCAAAAACAGTACTCCTTACAAGAGAGAGAGAGAGAGAGAGAGAGAGAGAGAGAGAGAGAGAGAGAGAGAGAGAGAGAGAGAGAGAGAGAGAGAGCTGGGGGGGGGGTCGTCAGGGGACCAGGGTGGAAGTTAGCTTGACAGGAATTGGTCATTTAATGCTTTGGCGCACTGGAGACAGCCCCTGTCATAGAGGACAGCATGGTGGATCTCCCCTGGTACATTATTTATTAATTATCTGCCCCCCTTCGTACCCCCCCACAGCTCAGGGGGTCTTTAACCATTCCCTCCCTCCTGGTCTGTCAGCCCCACTTCCTGTCACTTCCCCTCTGCAAACAGATCCCTTTCCTCTCTCTTCACAGGGTCAGAGAATTAAACCTGACCACTTTTTGAAGAAATATGGCTTTTTTTTTTCTTTTCAAATAGAGAGTGCCATGCCCTCAGTCGGTAACACAGGCACTCTGAAGAATCTAAAAAGTGAATATTTGACCTGGTTGGATGTGAGAAGTGTATAGAACAACATGAAACATGTAAATGTCCCAGGAGAGTCGAGGAGGAAGGAAACATTCCCTGCTCTTGTAAACAGACGTCACACAATCTGTATGTGTGCATTTCTAATCTGTATAAGCAATGGCAGCTTTACTCTAGAGATTGTTTTTTTTTTTTTACTCTCTCAGGTTACAATTTAATTCATGTCATCAACACTTTCAGAATGTATGTTGTATAATCTCCCTCTCTGATCTTTTGTTTTAACTTGAAATAAATTTTCATGATCACATTTATGGTGATATGAACCTGCACTCTGATCCTCACAGCACTCTGATCCTTCAACTGTTCAGTCCAGATTGTAATTCTGATTCCTCCCAATTGTGTTTGCCCTTAAAACTCTCACTTAATCTGAAGATCCAGAATGAGAGATGTATGAGTCTCTGTGACTCTAATAAGCATTTACATGAAAAACGAAGTGAAGAGCGTAATTTAAGGTAACGTTGCACTTGTTTGCGGACAACTCGACTCGTTTGGGGACACGACCTTAAGACTGAGACTAAGATGGGTGTAGTCTTCGCCCACACAGCGCCTGCAGCCAATGCCACCACGTAAGGAAATTCAATGATACCCAGGCCCTGCAGCAGTGCCAAAAGTTATCCCCTCTGCCTTTTGTGCGGACGCAGGCAATGGAGTGAATATTTCATGCCCTCTTTTCACTAAGTGGGGAATGTATACTGGTTTTGGAGGAGGGGCTGGCAGATGGCAGGTGGGAAGCAGGTTGATTGTCAGGTATTCCTTTACCTGGATCAGAACGCACGGCTTGACAACACACTCCAGGAAAAGGAGCTCGTCTGTGACATTGGAAGAGCTGGTTTAGGCTAATTTTAGGTCAGAGGAAAAAAAGTTATTGTGATATTGTGAGTGTCATACCCAGGTCAAACTGAGTCCTGTTCTGACATGTTCCTGCCAAAATAGAGTAATGTCTTTTTTAGAGTGTGAACCCAAATGTTTGATGCAATATTAACTCCAAGATTCAAGCCAAGGCAAGACAAAAAAGCCAACCTCAACTAACTCATGCTCATTGTCTTGAACTATCTTCAGGATGCTATTAGTTGACCTTCGTAATCATTTCTGGTGTTTCTCCGTGTAATATCTCACAGTCTAACACGGAGTCAGCACAATGACATTTAGTGAATCCTCTTTAAGCACATCCGTGTGTGTCACATTAAGAATTCACAGCTGTCCTTTCCATTACTATTGGCACATGTTTCCCTCAGGTGCAGAGCCTTATTCTCTAGTAGGTCATCAGTGGCTGATTAAAGAGAAGAATGTTCCCTGAGAAATCTTAGCTCCTACAGGGGATTCATTTAATCCACATTTTCTATTCTTTTCTTTTCTTTTTTTATTCTGAGCACTCTCACATTAGGACACTGTTAAACTGACTGACCAGACCTTCTCATCAGTATGCCCAAGGAAAGGTAAAGTGTTTAATATCAGAAAGAGATCCACTCAAGCTTTAAAAGGTAAAGTGTTTAATATCAGAAAGAGATCCACTCAAGCTTTAAAAGGTAAAGTGTTTAATATCAGAAAGAGATCCACTCGAGCTTTAAAAGAAAGGGGGCCATGAGAGAGAGAGAGAGAGAGAGAGCGAGCTGAAAAGATGAGTCTCTGAATATAATTAATTAAATGAGACTAATTAGGAACATGAGAGCAGGTGCCTGGCAATAGGATGACAGCACAGACAGCGTGACAACAGGGGGAGCGGGGGAGGGGTGGAGAAAAAAAAAAAACAAAACAGCCAGTTCTGAGGTGCAGTCTGACAAGCAGGAGGGACAAAACAACTTTCTGCATTTTGTCATGTGAAACCCCCCGGAGGAATAAGTCTGACAGCAAGAGGAGACCCAAACGCCATGGAGGTCGCTCTACTCATCACAGACAGATTTTCACTACGACAGTCCAGATCATTCCTCTCTCTCTCTCTCTCTCTCTCTCTCTCTCTCTCTCTCTCTCTCTCTCTCCCTCTCTCTCTCTCTCTCTTACACACATTTATTATTTCAGCATATGTGCCAGAAATTGCTGGTATAGAGAAGAAGTAGATTATGACAGAGGAAGCGTAACTGAATTAGTATATAGTGATTAAAACATTACTGTTTGCTTCACCAGTGTTCCAAAGTGTCCTTCATGTTAACATAACATATTAACATGATTGGCTTAATGCTACACACCACACACCCACTCTCATCTCAGTGTCCACTCTGTTACGACAGGCATTGGTTCTAGATCTCCCTCCTAGAGACCAGAAGCTCTGCACATTCTAGATCTTTCCCTGTCTTAACACAGATGCTTCAACTCATCAGCTAATTATCAAACCCTTCATGAGCTGAGGCAGGTGTGTTAGAGCAGCAGAGAGAAAGAAAACACACAGAGCTGTGGGCTTCTAGAAGGAGGATCCTGAAACACTGATGTTAGGTGAAGTAGCTCCAGAATTAAATGTACATGTTGGACAAAGTATAGATCATGTGTGATTTTTGAACGTTCTAAAGGTCATCCACAGGTCGTGTTCCATCCCACCATTATCTCTTTGAAAAAGAGTTATGAATGCAGGTTGTAACTCAGTGACAATCGGACTGAGAGAAATCACATGGTAAACCACACGTATGGACAAACAACAGTTGCATCAGAGGCGAAACACAGTCTAGTCTCTCATGATCTCATACTACATGACTGGGGAGTTAATTTTCTCCTTGTTAACAGATCCGATCCCCTGTTTGAGCTCTGAGGAGGTCCTCTAGAACACTCCACTGGAGAAATGACAGCCAACAAAAACTACCATTCAGGAATGAAACAGAGAGAGCTCAAGAGAAAAGCTCTCTCAGTCATCGAGATCATGGTGTGTGGTTGTGTGTGTGCCTGTGTGTATGTGTGTGTGTGTGAGAGAGAGAGAGAGAGAGAGAGAGAGAGAGAGAGAAAGTCCAGCGTTCTAAAGTGTGGCTCAGAAGGGGCCATCAGCCTATTTTATCACAATTTGCTGGCTAACAGGTTACAAATGTGGCATGTGATGACAATAATGAGGCTTGATGTCACTTAGCCCTGAAGTGGCGTGTGCGGAATAGTAAAACAGAGTGTCTGCGTGCTCCTGGTCCTACTGTGAGACCGGAAAACTCGCAAGGTGACAGACACCTTGGCCATGGAGGGAACAGTCCTGCTAATGGCACAATAAATTACTGTGGATCCTATTTGTGTCGAAGGAAACCAGAGAGAGGAAAATTCAACATCAGCCGGTTTATTCGTTTACTTATGTGAGAGCTCATGAAAAACCCTGTCTCTGTGAGCAGTGCAGCGGGGTGCAGTGAGCATGCTCAGGGACGGAAAGAAACCACAACAAAGAATTGTCAACCCAAAAAAAAGTCTTTGATTAGCATTTTAGGATCAGGATATTCATCTGATACCGATATTTGAATTGCTGGAACTAACCAACACTATTCTCAGTCTTTGAAAAAAAGAAGAGTTTAGGATATGTTATATTGTTCTGGAACTCGTGCTGCGCTTGGAACTAAAATAGTTTCAGCAAAAGCTAAAATGCAATGAAAAAAAGTTCAGTGTGAAGCAAATATGACCAGGATGGACAAAACCACATTTAGATTCACCGTGGATCTTTATCTGAGACTTCAGCAGTGCCAGGATGAATGGTCAATACTGAGTAACTGAGAATAGGTTTTAAAATAGAGTTATTTCCTTCACCAACTCTGCCACAAGTCATTAGATTGGGTGTAGGTAATAGACAGGTCAATATTTTTACTTTTTTTTTAAGCATGTGAGTCCGTCAATGTGGCCCAATGGTTAATGCAGACACAGAAAGAGTGAGAGTGTGTGTGCATTTGTGAACGTGTGTGTGTGTGTGTGTCTGTGTCTGTGTGTCTGTGTGTGTGTTAATTATCAGGGGATTTCTCTCTCCCTCTCTCTCTCTCTCTCTCTCTCTCTCTCTTCTCTCTCTCGCTCTGAGCTCCATCATTAGCTGGACTAAGCAGCAGCGGTCAGAGACTCTGAAGTGGCGGTGAACAGCACAATTAGCAGGCAGAAGAGGGAGAGGTGTATTCAATTTGAAAGCTTTCTCTCTCAATCCATCTCCTTCCATCATGTGAAATGCTGAGCCAACAACTTTTACACTCACTCGCATTAATCGGGTTAATCTTCAGGAAAATGTGAACATGTTAATCAAGAACTAGCAACCTGCAATACAAAAAAAACTCAAAAGAGGAAGAAAAAAAGAACTGTGAGTGAAACAACTTTGGTGGTGTGTCATGGAGACTGTTGGCGAGTTTTTATTTAAAATCAAGATTAGCCTGGTTGCAGGCAAAAATTTACTGTTACTTATCACTTCCTTTTTAGTCCTAGACTAGGTATTGCCTACGCAGTTCCTTCAGGTTCAAGGGTGCATTTCCTACCTTCAAAGGATCTTTTTATGTTCTATGGCACATAACAATACTACTGAAGCAAAAAACAAAACACACATTTAAGGCAGAAAAAGGCTTGCTAATGCGACAGCACAAAATCTACTGACTGTTGCACTAACTCTGAAAAAACAATGCTCGAGAGGAAAACATATCCTTTAAAAAACATATGTATCAGTAAGTGGATGTACATAGACTAAACGAGACATGAAAGACCCACATTCCTCACCAATAAAATTTCAACATTCTACGTGGACATACCATTTTTTTATTAGTAGTCATTTTTGAGCCCAACTCAGTTGCTCAGTTGTATGCTCTCTTTCTCTGTCTCTCTCTCTCTCTCTCTCTCTATTTGAGTGTAATACTGGGCCACACCAGTCAGTTGACCTCAGCAGGTGCAGAGGGAATTTATAAACACAGCTGGGGCGGACTTGGCCTTTGAACATCCACATTTCCCCCGTGACCCTAACCCCTCTACCCAGACGTGGCCACCCTGCAGGAACCACAGCACTCCACTGACTAATGCTATACAACGCCAGCTCAAATGCCAATTACTCTGTGAAGTTTGAATGTGTCTACATCTGTTGGTAGGGAGTAGATCTGAATAATTACTTTAAGTATGCCGTTGACATGACCCACTGGATGCCTGACAGCCACATCGGCCAAAATAATTTTAAGAAAAATCTCAGCAAGAATAAAATTCACACAGCTGTATGCATATGCGGCGAAAAGAATAATATGTAGCCTGTTTGTAATCTCTGATATAAGTTTAAAAATAAAAAACACTTGAATTACATCACAGAACTTTTGCATCTGGCTCTCGTCACAACTAAACATGGTCTATGGCCAGAGGTAGAACTTATATATTTGACTAAACCAGAGTGAGGATTGTAGAAATCATCTTAATCCGCATGTTGTTGTTTTATCTACGTGACACAGGATAAAAACAAGCACAACCACTCGTTCTATTTGAATCACCTTCTGTTCAGCTTTGCGTTTTAGTGTGTTAAAATGTCATTGCTCTCTAACTGTACCTTAATGCAAGCACTGATGAACTGGGCAAGTCATGACCGTCGGCTTTTAATCAGGGTAGACAGAGGTTAGAACAGCTCAATATTCGGAGATAACCAGTCTTTGATCCAAACAGCCATGCAGAACATGCCAGCAAAATGGTCAGAAAGTGTGCTGTCAGGCCTTTTTGGATTTAAATTAAACCCTGTGAACCCTCAGAGAAGAGGAGTGGAAGAAAACGGTTAGAGAAATCACGTAGATGGAGAGAGCTCACGAGGTGCCATTTTCTTTGACGTTAGAAAAAAAGCCCAGTGTTAACGATTTGTGGGTGCTGCAGAAAAACAGGCCCGGCTGACAGCAAGATCAATCCTTCATTCCAGGTAAAGAATTCTTAACTACAGATTTTCTACCACTCAGCACCGAGCAGGAGAGACAAGCAGCAGATGAGTTTCTACTCCGTTCAGCTTGGGTCATGCAACACAGTCTGCAAACAGTCATACTGGCCGATATCCTTCAACTAATTTTTGTGGATTTGGTATTTTCTAATACATTCGTTCCACTCAGTATATGTGATATATAATGAAACAAACTGTCTTACATGTGTACCTGCTTGCAGTATTTATTGGCTTAATAAAGCCATGGACTAGACATCTAGATATTTCCCTAAAGACCTCAGATTGGTAAGAATATCTACAGACAAGCCTATGTTCTTCCTATTAACCTATACTAAAGTAACACGCCTCTAATTAATAAACATGTTTTAATCCTGATTGTGTTTTGTCAAATATACCTTGCCCTCAGCCCATTAAGAACAGAAAACTGTTAATTGATCCTAAAGTCTAGTTGTAATGAGCAAATCCCTGGGCACTGAAATGTCTTAGGACGCTTGGCAAACAGCCGATGAATGAGCCTCACTCCCTTCCTTCCGCCGCTGGTAAAAATAAATAAATAAATAAAATAAAATAAAAAATCAATAAAGCCTTCCAAAAAATACCTCAGGGCAAGAAATGATGTCCCAATCACGAGCAAGCAAATGTGGTTGATTTTCATTAAATTTGCTGGTCCCCCTGTTTGGAGAGCCATTCTATGCACTCAGTATATGCTTCAGGGCTGGAAAAGAGAAGGGAGGGTGGGGGGTGGCTTAACATTTTGTCTTTATCCTCTTCTCATAGCACTTAAATTAAATGGAATCCGCCTCATTGTTGGGAAAGCATATGATAAAGCAATTAGGAGCCTGTGACTCTCTTTCTTTCTTTCTTTTTTTTCTCAGAGAAGGGCCATCCAAGGCCTGAGAGTCTATTCAATCAGTGTATAATGTCCCTTTTGTTACCATTTTTCTTCTTATTGAAACATTTGTCTAGCTGCTCTTTTATAGTACACTCACATGTCCTTATCCCTTCTCCTCTCTGAGGTATCTGTAAGGTAAGAACAGATCTTTAGTTGGTCCCTCTACATTGAAAATATGTCTCTAAAATATATCCTAATTTGGAGGGTTGTTCTGAAACTAAGCATGTGAATGATATCTGAGTCCTGCAACAATATAACACACAATGAAGAGACCAAAATATGCTTTACCTATGGACATATGACTGAATTACACTGCTAATCCAGTTATCTGTTATTGGCTGTCTGCTCTCAGCTCCTGCACACCTGATACCTGTTTAGTGGTTCTGCCTGTGTAACTGTGGTGTCCGTTCTGTTGTTAGCCCGCTGCCACCTGTGAGCCGTGACACCTGTTCTGGTATACCTGCCACTGTTATCCTGCCAGTCTACTTGTTTTTCTAACTCTGGTGCTACCTCCCGTGCTGCCACTGTCTATATTATAACAACTGGCCCTAAAACTCAGCAACATACCTCAACTGGCCCTCAAACTCAGCAACATACCTCAACTGGCCCTAAAACTCAGTAACATACCTCAACTGGCCCTAAAACTCAGCTACATACCTCAACTGGCCCTCAGACTCAGCAACGTACCTCAACTGGCCCTAAAACTCAGCTACATACCTCAACTGGCCCTCAAACTCAGCAACATACCTCAACTGGCCCTAAAACTCAGCAACATACCTCAACTGGCCCTCCAACTCAGCAACATACCTCAACTGGGCCTAAAACTCAGCAACATACCTCAACTGGCCCTCAAACTCAGCAACATACCTCAACTGGCCCTAAAACTCAGTAACATACCTCAACTGGCCCTAAAACTCAGCTACATACCTCAACTGGCCCTCAGACTCAGCAACGTACCTCAACTGGCCCTAAAACTCAGCTACATACCTCAACTGGCCCTCAAACTCAGCAACATACCTCAACTGGCCCTAAAACTCAGCAACATACCTCAACTGGCCCTCCAACTCAGCAACATACCTCAACTGGGCCTAAAACTCAGCAACATACCTCAACTGGCCCTCAAACTCAGCAACATACCTCAACTGGCCCTCAGACTCAGCAACATACCTCAACTGGCCCTCAGACTCAGCAACATACCTCAACTGGCCCTCAGACTCAGCAACATACCTCAACTGGCCCTCAAACTCAGCAACATACCTCAACTGGGCCTCAGACTCAGCAACATACCTCAACTGGCCCTCAGACTCAGCAACATACCTCAACTGGCCCTCAAACTCAGCAACATACCTCAACTGGGCCTCAGACTCAGCAACATACCTCAACTGGCCCTCAAACTCAGCAACATACCTCAACTGGCCCTCAGACTCAGCAACATACCTCAACTGGCCCTCAAACTCAGCAACATACCTCAACTGGCCCTCAGACTCAGCAACATACCTCAACTGGCCCTCAAACTCAGCAACATACCTCAACTGGCCCTCAGACTCAGCAACATACCTCAACTGGCCCTCAGACTCAGCAACATACCTCAACTGGCCCTCAGACTCAGCTACATACCTCAACTGGCCCTCAAACTCAGCAACATACCTCAACTGGCCCTCAGACTCAGCAACATACCTAAGCTGGCCTTCAGACTCAGCAACATACCTCAACTGGCCCTCAGACTCAGCAACGTACCTCCCTGTCACTTGGTGTTTCTTACACCCTTGGCCCTCTGCCAGTCTTGGTCTACACATTGTTTCTCCTTTTGTCAATACGTCAGTAACCAGTAGATGTGTCTCTACTGTCTCTTTTTTTTTCTTGCTTGTTGTTGTGCAACCAGCATCTTTAGTAAATTTGATCTCTGAATTTATTCGCTGGTGGGAGATGTGGTGTGTTTACTGAGTAGCTTTAGTGACATGTGCACGGAGAGTCTTGTATGGAGCTTTGTTCAGTTGCTGTAGAATATTTATTACAGCCACTTGTGAACTATCAGTCTAATCATGACTTGGCAAAGCCATCTGCTGATGAGTTTTTGAATGCTATTAGTTTACGTCTGTAGGTGCTGTGCCATTGTGCCTTAGTTTGCCGCTGTTGTTACAGGAGCTGCCATCTGCATGACTTTGCTATTCCTTTGAAGTTATTACCCGTGTTCTTCAGTTCTAATCAAGCAAGGCGACTTAGACTGCTGAATCTGTTAAACTCATTAAAATTGACTACTGTGAATTGTATTGTCTGGTCCACCGAACCTTCAAAAACTTTATTCTTAGAATCTTTTGCTATTCTGCTTGGTCTCAGGTGTGTTGAAGTAGAGCGTCAAAAGTGACATTTACATTTCCCTGTCTTCGTTCTCTAGCAATATCTAATAATAATGTCTAATAGTATTAACCCCAAGCTTGGCCCTAATGTAGCTGTTTACTTACACCAGTAAATTTCATGCTGAGAAACAGTTTCAGTCTTGTAACAGGCAACTGTGAGAATTTCCATTCTTAAACTGAAATTAATCTAAGCATGGCTTTACACAGCTCATATTGATTTTTAAGTGCTATATGAATCATGTTTCAACTAATCGACTCTTTATAACACTTTTAGTTATAGGTTACAACATGCTCAGAACTGATAGGCCAATGAAGGGTAAGGGGTAGGCATAGCTATTCATGTCAAAACTAGGTTTCATGGTTGTAGTCGGTGAATTCTTCACTTCACTAAACTAGTTGAGATCTGGTGGAAGCTTTATATTTTACAGTGAAAGGCTGTCACAGGCCTCAACCCACAAAGCAAATGATTACATTTTCATAGTTACCATATGGTCTTAGTAACTCTTCATTTGTCTCAGGGATCCACTGCTTTCAAAGGCTTGTGTAATGTCACGTCTCGCAACTGCTAAATTCAATTACCAGCCCAAATCCTACCTTCCTTCACATTGTAAGCAATCCTTATTCCACACCTTGACCTGGAATTACCTAAATTCTGAAAAATTCTTTTTTAATTTCAAGAACTTTGTAGTTTAAAGCCTACCATTACCAAACTGCAGTTAGCACTAACTGTAATATTTCTCTAATATGCAGAGGCACTGTTCTACACTGTTGTGCAAAATCCAAGCTCTAGATTGTACAGGTCAGTACATTTGTTTTATATTTGTTCAAACTGCTTATTTTGGGCTTAACCTGCTCCTTAATGAAGATCATACAAAAAGGCTGGTTCTCTGAAGGCCATCGATTCGTGTCCCTGCTATTCTGAAACAATTGGTGGTACATGTGTTGACACTGTGTCTACCTGTAAATTCCTTGCATGGCTGGATGAACAGCTCACTTTTTTTAACACCAATTTACCTGATAACTGAGGAAGTGACAAAGAAACTGAGGTCTAAATATAGGTGCTATATTAGAAAAATTAATATTGTTTTAACTGTGGATCATGAACGAAGCCTCCTTTATTGTTTTGTCTTGGGCAACCCCCTTGGAAAGGAGATGTCTTTCTCAGTAGAGTAAAATAAATAATTGTCAAACAAGCAAACTAATTTGCTGTTGAGGCACTTCACACAAACTGAAACGTGGCCATCGGCTGGTTATGTTAGTCTGACATAGCTCTGCGTATGTTTGCTAGCATATGTTTGCTTACATGGATAAAGACTCCTGGCTCGTCTGCTAATGAACCTTGAAAACATCAGTCCTCATCATGTAAGAGTGGAACCTGCTTAACTGAAGATCAATGCTATCAGCATGTCATTTAGCCATGCAGTTAACAAAGGTCCCCCAGGAGAGAACCGAAGACCCTGAGAAGGAAATAGAGAGATATCCCGATTCCTCCACTAATCGCGGAGAGGAAACACATAACATAACCACAGACACCATGCTCAGCTTCCAAACTCTTCCCTCCCCAAGTAAAAGTCAAGCTAGGACCAGTTACATGTATTTTAAGAACACTTATATACTGAGTTTCGAATCATGGAAATCCATATTAGCTGTCCTCTGCAATGCTTTACTGAGATGTTTGTAAACAAAATATTTTTTAGATTAAGAAATTAAATAATTGGACAAGCAGTCTGCAGTTTAAAAACAGGTTGTCATCAATAATATACAGGGAAAGGTATCTTATTGGGAGGGGTGACTTACAGAGATCATCAGTCATTTGGATGAGTATTGGATATCTGGTATAGAAACCCACAGAGGTTCAGAGAGACCCACCAATCAGTAATCCTGTACCGCAAAGTACAGCTTTCACAGCACTGAGACCCAAATTCCACTAAACTGTTATGGAACAACAGTCGTGATATGGTGTTTAGTTCATTGTAATTTCTGGTGAAGAAATTGTGTTCTTTCTGCCACTAAATTATCTGACCAGGAGAGAATGATAGTCATCCACTTGGGAAATCACTCCAGTTCAAGACAAAGTTTTCATAGAATAAGAAAAGTCAACATGGTGGATTGTGTGTGAACCTGGGCCTGACCATGGTGATGAGTACTCACTGTAGTTCTTTTATCCAAGACCAAACCCATATATGTAGACAGTACCACTAGCAATGGAACTCCAAAAGCCATTACCAAGAAAAAAAGAGTGACAGCAACCATTCCTACACCACACACACTGAACAGGAAGCCGTCGACGCCAACAGACATCCTTACTGTGCAGAAAATGAGCAATTGACCTTGCCTGGTATCTGCCGACTGGTACCAAGCTGTAACCTGAGGGAACACGTTGTCATCCAAATGAGATGAGTTTATTTTCTAAGCTCCGCCATTTGTTCCGTCAGACACTGAAAGCTGCGCAGCCCAGGGAGGTATCGGTGGGGAGTCCAGGCTCGACATGCATGGAGCAAACGAGGAATGGGTGGAGAGGTTTTGGCCACCACCCAAATCTCTGCCTCCACCTTCTGTGCAGGCCCAAGCTTTGGAATGGCAGGAGGCAGCAAAATTGTGGAACAAATTTCCCCTAATGTGGACCTGCTGGTGTGGGGCTCCGCTGGGGAAGGTGAGCACTTCAAAATGTGTGTGGGTATGTCTGTGTGTGTGTGTGTGTGTGTGTGTGTGTGTGTGTGTGTGTGTTTTCTCTTCAGATTTGTGCTACTCACATTGCTGGTTGTTTAATTTCAGTGCAGGCCCCATTGCATCTCCTGCATAAGTTTCTGAAAAGCCTGTGTAGCACACTTAGTTTACACAGAGCATCAGTGCAGAATGCATTTATCCCAGCATCAGATCTGACCCTTCACTCAGAAACAGGCCTTCATTTTTTTGTCTGCACTTCTGCTGTTTGTTTGTTTTGCTTTGTTTCTATATTTAGTTGGTTGGTTTGTGCTTTGATCAGTAAAAACAGAGTCTAATGTGTGGCGTAGAGTGCAGGGCGTGATGATAAGGACCAAAACGTGAAGCAGAGCAGCGTGTAGTGTGTAGTGAATAGCAGAGTGATGATACATGCAGATCATGTAATGCAGACGACGTCTTCATTCGTCGCCTCAGTCATTAGCTGTGTAGTGAGTGCCTAGCTCTCAGGACTGGATGGATGGATACAGGAAAAAACCAGGAGGAGGAATGAAGTCAACAGCATGGGGATAATTACACAGACTGATGTATGACATCTTCCACAGCTCCTCAAACACTTTTTTGAGAACAAAAAAAACAGAAGAAAACAGAAAATGAATAGGATGGAGGGAGGGGAGGTGTATCCTCAGTGATGTTTAAAGTCAGCGGTGATAGAGTGGTGAGGAGGTTTCACAATATTCACAATACACACAACAGAAATCATTTCATTTTTATTGTAATTAACTGGTTAAGGGAGATTTACATTTACAGTCTAACATTAGCTCTAATTTTGTGTTTTGTAATTCATGGGGGTTTTTTTTCCTTTGTTTTGAAGTATGTGTAGTTTCAGTCACTCTGGGTCAAATAAAGCCAAATAAAGCACACTGTAGTTACTCTCAGGGGGTATGGATCAGTTTCTTCTCTCTCTCTCTCTCTCTCTCTCTCTCGCTCTCTCTTTCTCTCTCTTTCTCTCTCCCCCCTCCCTCACTCTCTCTCCCCCCATGTGCTCCACTCACTCTAACCAACCACTTAAAATTATTGACTTAGAATGGCAGTTTATTCTGCGGCATCTTGTTCGACAACAGTAATCCCTGGGAACCTTAGGAGCCTAACATGAAGTCTGCTGCCCCCCCCCCCCCAACCAACAATACATTGCCATAGTCCCCCTTTATCTTCTCTTTACATCCATAAAACTCACTTTTGCCACAAAAAAAAAACAGGCCGGGAACAACAGAGCAGTAGACTTGTTAACACCACATGCGTTGTATGACTCCCTCACTGCAGCCTCAAATGAGCAGTCTTGGGGGGTTTTCATCCTGGAGAGGGGTTTGGTGGGAAGGAGGGGATGATTTCCATAGCAACAGTCAGGTCCCCAGCTGTCATGTTTGGGTAGGTGGCGAGAGCAGAGGGACCACTTAACCTCTGCAGCACTTCAGCTTAGAGAAGTTAAAACGCTCTTGGCAAAGCCATGAGGAGCCACGCTTTAAAAAATGCAAACTGTACGAACCCCCAAGGGAGGGGAGGGGAGGGAAGGGGAGTAGGGCTGAGAATGTGTGAGAATAAACCCTGGGATACAGAAGTAATGTAGACCGGGAGGGTATGGAGCAGGGTAGCACAGATGTAATCAAGCATCAGACACTGGTGAACAAAGTGACATTGGTGATGAGTATGGTAATACAGTGTGAGTAAGAATGATGACTGGGTTAATACCAGCTCCTCTTTTGCCTCTGGTATTTATCTCCAGTGTTCAGTCAAAAGGTACCATCAGAATCGTATCAGAATGGTATTTGTAATCATTACAAATATTTTGTATGTTGGCCAGTTTCGACTTTGCCTGATAATTCTTATATGGAAATGAAATGATGTAATTTTCCCATTCACGTCCACTGCTGTGATGACTGTTTGCTGTTTAACAGTTTGCTGTTTGGCAGTTTTTAGGGAGAGAGGAGAAGGCAGCATGAGGTTTAAAAGAGGAAGAACTTGTTCTATTTTACCATAAGTGATGGTTTCAATGAGATCTCCCATCATATTCAGCTTCCTTTCTGTTCAGCCACACAGACTGGGGTGAAGTTGGATCAGTTTTATTCACTTTTTTAACTATTGATTTAAACTATTGATTATCGATTACATCCATGTTCCAGTCAACCCAACACATTTGCACCCGGTTTCCAATAAAAAAGTGAATGATTTTTAGAATATATACAGCATATTTGAGTCTTTTTAAGTTCTGGTAAAATAACTACATAAATTAACTTGATTTTAATTGAAAGTAAATACATTTAGCTGTCTTTATTACCCCTTTTGAAAGAATCACTCAGTTTTTGACAAAGTATTATTAATGAGCCCAGATTCTAATTAATCAATCTATAATTTCAGAATCAATCTGGGTGACCCAGCAGAGACTCCCTGTCGTCTTCTCTTGAGACTGGGGCAATTTCTACAACTCTGTGTTTACACTCAAACCCATATAGCCAAAAGGCGGGTCAGACAAACCGGCACTGCTGTTTGTGAAAGGGAGAAAGCTGCATTGTGTCTTGGGCCCGAGTCCCCTTCTGGCGGGGACAGATCGTCTAATCAAGGGTCTGCTTTTCATTGCAGCTGCTCCCCAGCATGCTAACGGAACAACCTGCACACCCTCCCCAACCCCCCCAAACCCTCCACCACCATCACCCTCTCCTGGGGCCTTTCAGTCAGCTTTGGAGGCCAAATGAGGTGTAAGTCTATTAAAAAGGAGTTTGTGTGCAGATCACAGTCCCACTGGGAACCCAGAGCTTGTCATTCAGGTGTCACTGTTTTCTCTCAGACGGGAAAGCATGACCCCTACCAGAGGAGCAACAGTCAGACTGGTCCTCACCAAAAAAAAAAAAAAAAATAGAACGAGAAAAAAAAATAATAATAATAAAAATATCGCTGTGAGAGATATACACCAGACGGGTCATGAAACACCAGACACTAGTCAAATCCTTTATTTCAAGACCAGTAATTAGTCTCTAAGGTGGGTAAAATGATAAAGGAGCTCAGAAATGCAAAACACCATGGACTGTTTTTGGTTGTCAACGGTGCACAGGAAAGTGGCATATTATGTGAAGTGTCTGAATTGGTAATTTATCATTTTTGTATCACAAGCGACAAGGGATATATTTGAAAAATTCAGGCGTGTCTATTTTTGCACAGAAATTTTGACACTGTAGCGCCCTGTATAGTACATACAAATTAGTTCAAGTGTTATAGAGATGAGTATAAGCACTGTTTAAAATTCAGCCTCCGCTTGATCAGTAAAGAAGAGATGGTAATAGATGCCACCCGCCTACAAACGGGAGGGGGAGAGGCTGACAGGAAATGATCTTATCAGAAATGCATGAGTGAAACATGGTCAGAATTTATACCATACATTTATTAAGACTATGGACTGGCAGCATAGCATGTCAATATGCCTATCAGTGACCAGTTTACCAGTTTACGTCTATCACGCACAGGTCTAAAGTCCTGCCTCTCATTCATACCAATGATTTTTTTAAAATAGTGAAATGAAATGACTTTCACTGTAATACTGCAACAATTACCAGTACTACCATTACAACCACCAGTGCTGCTACTACAACTACACCTGTGACTATTATTCCTGTAACTATTATACCTGTGACTAGTACACCTGCTACAACTACCACTACTGCCACTACAACTACACCTGTGAGTATTACACCTTCTGCTGTTACTGCTACCACTATAGCTGTTTTTGCTCATCGTGCATATCAGATAGTAGTAATAGTAGTAGTAGTGACAGTAGTGGTAGTATAATGATAATGATAGTAATAATAATACATCTAATACTCAGGGCAAGCAAATGTATGTTCCAAAATGACAGAAATATAGAGGAAAGCTGAAGGTGACAAACTGGGGCTGATAGTTTAGATCTAAAGACAGTTTTCATGGTGCATCACTCAGGATACACAAGGTAGGCAATGGTTTCCATTTCATACATTTACTCCCAGTCACTTACTCTTGATCTGTCTCTTCTTAACAGTTCACAGACGTTAACATGTGAACAAACAGAGATGCCTTGTACAACCTGCCCTGAATGAACAGTTAAAAGGCTGTTTAGAGCACTTTGATTTTAAGATTGGGGGTCAAAGAAAAAGGTAAAGGATTGTTTGTTGTGTCCCCAGGGCCATCTGTTGTTTTTGAGATATAGAACAGCAAACAAAATAAGAAACAACTAAAAGCAGATGACAATGTGAACGGGAAACAACTTTGGCTCTGCCAATAGCTGATGACAGTAGTAATAGTGCTATCAGTGCTTTCAGGAAACATGGTATTATATTATAACAGCACACAAACACATAAAACACATAAAGCTGGCGCAAACATCGAGTCTGCTCAGAAAGACGCCACTGACATCAAACATAGCAAACATGCTCAGCATCACAGCATGTGCCTCAGCAGGCTAGTAAACACACTCAAATAAAGGTAACCATCACAATAAACCACAATCAGCGTAAAAGCCGTGTGCTCACAGTCCACAGTTTAAGGAGGACAACAAACAGACTGCTGAAGGTTTTGACAAACAATGATAACAATGGGCAGAAGCTATCTAAAGCTATCTGTCTGTTAGTCAGGAAGTGATCTGGTGAGAAACTGAGCGTGCTGAGTAAAGGGAGGAATTTAGATGTGTTTGAGCGGTAATTTCTTTGAACCTTAATGACAGGTGTAATGAAAAATCGGCCAAGGCTTTCGGAACACCTTGACTGATAGTGTCATATTTCGGCAAAGCAGAGATCCTGAGAACATTACACCGTTCATTTCGCCTTCTGACTTTCCTCCAATGTTCTCACATTTGCCTGGTAAAGAAATAAAGTCAACACTACGGCAGGGATCGTTTGTCAAATTGACATCCAGAAACATTCCAATCATACCACAAGCAAACACCACAAAGCAGTGAAACCACCCACTGCAACACACTAGACAGGTAGTGTATAAAAGATAACGGCTACAGTTTATTCAGTTATCTCCAGTATCTCCATTGGTCCATTGAGAAACCATCTGAAGTCTGTTAGGGAACCAAGACTGCTACTGCTGAAAATCCTGAATAGAACATTTTAAAGGTCTCTACAGTTTTTTTTAGTGTAAAGTTAGCATGGCTCTAAGATTGAGGTCATCAGACATGAGGCAGTGTGCGTGTGCGTGTGTGTCAGTGTGTGTGTCGGTGTGTGTGTTTGTATGTTAAACTGTGCTGCAGCATTTGTGTGAGGCACTGTCACTCTGCCAAGGGCACCATGAAGTCTCAGTAACACTAAACACACTACTGCCGACCTGCAGCACACAGTTAAGAGAAAGAAAAGGTCACACACACTAATGCATACACACAAACATATATGTGTACAGACATGTCCATGAACCTAAACATAGGTTCACACAAACACAAAATATACACACATGCAAGGCCACACACATACACATACACACACACACACATAGACACACAAATAGACACAATGCACAGTATTTTGCAGCTCAGGTAGAAAGATGTGAAAAATGGAGGGAGAGAAGAATGCTTTGCGAATATCACTCTATCATTGCAAGGAAGGAAAAAAAGTAAATAAAATAAAAAAAGAACATTTATCAGGGCAGAGACTGTACGTGGCATGCAAACTCATTCAATCAAAGCTGCAAAATGGGATCCCTGCTTTATCAGAATGAAACGGCTGCCAAGATTGGGAAAGTAACAATTGCATTCATGAACCTCCACGTTGGAGGGCTAATTAAAAGGAAGGCAATTTCAGCATCACACATTCAAGCTCTTTAATTGAAAAGAAGAAAATAAATACCATCGGGATAGGAAGCCAAAATGATTGAGGAAGTCTACTTCTCAGTCATTGAAACAGATGGCAACAAATACTTGAGCATTGTAAAGTCAATAGCAGTCCATAGTACTGAGCTGGCATTGTACTCATTGATGACTAAAAGGCCGATTTCATTTCAAAGCCCATATGGTATCAAAAGCTAATTGAACTTTTTTTGTATGAACAGCCAATCTGGTATAAACTGAAGTTTCTTTGAAAAAAAAAATAGAAAGGTTTTCATTTCTTGGGTAATTCTGGGGTTAATATCACTTTTCTAACATTCTGACTGACGGCTTAAAAGAAAAAAAAAAAAAAACTAACGACTGATAATGATATAGAGAAGAAAACCATAGGCGGAATTCTAAAGCACTGGATGGATTTTTTTTTTCTTTTTCTTTTCTCTCTTTTTTTCTTTTTTGGCTCATACTGGCCTTTTTAATTGTTTGATAATTCATCTGGGTGATGTAATTTACCTCCCGTTGTGAGAGCTGTATGTTGTGCCATTCTGTGAAACATTTCAGCGAATTTAAAATGAGGCGGCGGAGAATAACCGCCTTGCTCCAATGGAGAGCACCTATTTATGGACCTGTTTGTTTGTGTTTGTCATCAACATTAACCCTTTGGGCAATGACTGCCCATATGCTGGGCTTTTGGATGGTTAATGGTTTTGATCAAAGTCTGCCCCAAACAATGCACCCTTCTTTACCTAACCCTTTTCCCTCTCCGCCGATGGAAACTCTTGGCTAACTTCTCCGTGTTTAGTTTAAAATTGTTTACTTGTCACGGCTGAACATTTAATATTGTATTTCTAAGAGAAATCGTGATGACCTTTAGTGAAGGGAAGTTATAATCAAATTGTAATCAAAGTACATTCATAAAGAAGTCAATTATCCAATGGGTTTTACTCAGTGCAAAGTGACAGGAAAAAAAGTAGTTTTTTTTAAGTGAGAGTTACTATTTTAAAAGCGAAAAAAGTCTTTTGGTGAAATTCAAATGAGATTCTGTGAGTTCTTGGTGGCTCAGTCTGTGCCTCTCTTCTGCTCACACTTACATCACTGAGTGTACTCGATTAGACAGTTATTTCTCACTGTCTAAACTGACTGATTTTCCCCTTTTCGTCCACCCACCAATCACTCAAATGACATAAAAGATTAAAAAATAAAAAACAATGTTAAAGTGGGTTATACTGGCCACAAGAGGCCTGTTCATATGCCTAGATAGCTTGTTTTTACTTCACAAGCCCAGTAGCACATCTGTTCCTACATATTTAACAGATTCATCAAAGCAGTAGTCATAAGATCTTGCTGTCTTTATCCATGTGTCAAAGCATGAGGCACTTAAATGCCTTTTGTTAGTAATATTTGAAGATCTTGTTAAGGCAATGCTGAAGTAATGTTTTGTTTTGTTGTTGTTGTTGTTGTTTTACATAGAAATTTGGTATATGATCATTTTCTTAGTGGCTTCTAACGAGCCAGGCATTGAAGAGCTAGTTTATAGTCCTTGTGTCTGTGCCTATGTGTGTGACTGTGTGTGTGTGTGTGTGTGTGTGTGAGTGTGTGTGTGCGTGTGTGTGTGTGTGCGTGTGTGTGTGTGTTAGTGAAGGAGAAAGATTCTCTCTTCACTCATACGTTAAGTGACAACAGACACAGAATTCTGAGTAAAAAATAAATGCTTTTCAGTGTGTGTGTGTGTGTGTGTGTGTGTGGCAGATGGGAGAGCTCATCCGCCCACAGTAGCAGCTGTCAGGTTCCAGGTAGTGCTTCACTAGTTGATTTTACCACAGTCAGAGATAATGAGAATGGCATCTTACAAACCCCACCAAACTCCACTCTCTAAGCAGGAGAGCACTGAGAAGTCTGTAGGAGAGAGAGAGAGCCCAAAAGTGGGATTCTCAGAGTGTCACTGACAATTGAAGGATAACGTTAAAATACAGCCTCCCGTGGAGAATTTTCTCCCAGACTTCCTGAAAATGGATGAAAACTGGTCGAAAGGAGAGCTACAGTGACTCCCAGCTGTTTTCTTCCAAAAAACTCTTCTCTCTCTAGCAGAACTGAATGGGTTTCAGTGTGGCTGTCTTAAACATAGAGAATACACACACACACATTTACACACTCACACACACATTTACACACACACACATACACACACAAACACTACCAATATTTAGGTTTGACATTTCCATGAGAAAAGTTGCAGGTATGGGGAAAGGCTACACCAGTTGTATTCATCCATTTCTTTACAAGATAGACAGAGAGTGGTGTGTCTAGGTTTTCTTAGAGGGAAGAAATAAAGGAAAAGAGTGAACATGGTATAGAATATAAAGGAAGTAACATACACCTATGGACTGGAGGGCTCAAAAGTAGCTGAGTTGTGTAGTTGTGCTTCATAAGCAGAGTAGCTGCTTTACGATAGACCAGTTAATAAATGAATTACTGAATAAAATGAACAAAATTATTATCTCAATTTCTTAACACCAACGTGGCAGTGCATTTCAAAATGGCACTTTTCTGTTTTTTCAGTTTTTGTATCAAGTAATTAAGTGAATTTAAACCCATTGAAAATATACACACATTTAACTTTCTTGCCAGATAGTTTGTGTTTTCTTTTCTTTTCTTTTCTTTTCTTTTCTTTTCTTTTCCACAGTTTTAGAGAGAGAGAGAAAGAGAGAGAGAGAGAGAATATTCTTATACCCCCTTCATTAGCTTTAAATGCAGTCCTGCCCCTGAAGATTAACTGAGGCTGGTATAAAGGCAGATAGTTCCCGAGGGGACGGCCTACTGTTTGCTATTCATGTAGGTCTGAAAACAGCACTGGGTATAGCCCGTAATGCTGCTGTTTAGATGGTAACATTACCATATGTGTTCCCTCTCCACACGTGACCGTTCACATGGGCCAACAGGGAACTCTTGATCCTCTGGCACTCCATTTCAGATTAATTGTGCTTGAAATGAGGTAGTATACACACACACACGCTTTTCCACCATCCTATCTCACACACACACACACACACACACACTCACACACACTCACACACACCTGCACTGGAAAGTTCTTATTTACTTATTTGGATATTTACTTATTTAGTTTAGTTTAGTTAGTTAGCCAGGTTGTTAGTTACTTATCCAATTACTGATCTTTTAGTTTGTGCCAAACTTCTAGTGTCAGGTGAACTGATACTATTCATTACAAGGTTCTCTCCATGTTCCCGTCAGGGGTGTGTTTTGCTTCCAGACTAATGTGGACACTTGTATCCCACACTTATTGCTGGCTAATCAGTCATTTGATTGTTGGGAAGAATACGCGGCAATGGCCTTCATTGTTAAGAAAAAAAATGTAACAAGTCAAGGGGAAAGTTGGTAGTACGATGTTATAAGATGTTCAACTCTTTACTTTACCAGAACACCAGATTTTAGGTTGTCTGTCAAGTGAAAGTGTTGGAACATAACAGAGTTTACATGGTATGTCATAACTGTCTTATGGCTGTGTGTTTACGTTAAACACTGCCTTTTACTCTGTCCCATTAAACAATCGGCTCATTGTAACGACACAACTATTAAGAGGAGAAGATTAAGAATGTTGTTTCTGTTCTGGGATATTTACCTTTCTGTCTGTACACCCAGAGCTGTTTTTAGCACATCCAATACTCAACACACACACACCTACACACACACACACGCATGCACAAAAACGTGGTGGTAAGCTCTTAGCCTCGTGATGACCTCATTCACCCCACCGCTAACAGATTGGACACCAAGTTAACCAGCCATGACCATGCTGGCAGGGATGGGCCTTCGTGATTGGCTCACTGGCTCACCCGTCAACAAATTTATGTACCCGATTATGAGTTCAGACCCACCTCTTTCTCTCAGGTTCATATCGATGGTGTGCTTCAAAGCGGAACAAACAAATAAAGGCAGTCAGAATATGGTCTGTGTCTCGCTAGTACAGACGCTTACGTAATGGCTTAAGGAGATTTCTTTTTACTTCACCTTGGAAAAAACAACGACACTCGGCAAACAGAAGCAGCCAGAAAATTTCAATGAAGCGGCAAATGCAACACATATAGTGCACATTCAATGTTGTAACAATAACTTGAGGACGGACCGTAAAGAGCTCTGAAGTATGGTAAGAATGAAAAAAAAACTAAAAGCACTTTTATGGTAATTCTCAGATTAAGACTGTGTCGCCCCTTCAGTTACACCTTGTCTCCCCCGACCCACACACACACATAATTACACACACACACACATACTCACACACACATACACACACGCACACACAACCACACCACCCCTCACACCCATTTCAATCCAATGACATTCAGCTGGACCTGAGACCTCAGTTCTGAAAACAAGGCAGGTCAGTGTGTTGTAGGCTGACGAACAGTGTGTGTCCTAACGCAGGGGGTTTTCACAACACCCAGACAGAGAAGCAATTAAACTAATAGCTTGCACTGCCAAAATAAATAACACTAACTGAGAAATCCTGATTTATATCTATTCAGCTCCTCTGAAAGTAGCACTAACCTGAAGCTACAAGATTCTGACCCCATTCAAAGCCCATCTCCCTGGGTAAGCAACATCACTTCTCTGTGCAGGGGGTGGGGGGTGTATTTAAAAGTGTGCTTAGGGAGCTATTTTGCTCCAATAATAGCCATAAATAAGTCAAAAGTGTGTAATGGATAAATGGATAGACGTTTAAGAGGCGATCACACTGGGGCCAGATTTAATTTGCATGGAAGATCAGTTTGGCGTTGGTTGGAAACAGTGCCTAAGGGCTAGCTCTTCATTAATATGATCTAGTCCTTTAAATTCCATTAACGCAATAGAGCAAAACCCATACATGATCTCATTTGAAATCCACCGTGAAAATGTTCAACCGGTAGCTCCCATGTTCTGGTAGCCCCCCCCCCCCCCCCCCCCCCCCAACGCCCTCAAGCTTTCCTAAGGCTCCACTCTGCTCCCCCTTCTGCCAAGTGTACCACCACATGCTAAAAGAGTCCACATGAATGATGGGTGACAGGTAAGCTTTGGTGGAGAGGAATAGACAGGAGGTTGGTGTCATTGGGGTGCAACACTTATATTTGCCACATAACTATGTACTTTCTTTCTCTCTCCTATAATATGCTGATTGTTTGAAAAGACAACGGGGTTCTGTGGCAGTAGACTGGAGTCTATACAAGACCATGTCAAGAACATTTGTCAGTAGAGTCAAATTAACTGACATTAGGAAAGATTTTAGAATGATACTTAGAGAGAAAGACTGACAGGCAAATTTATTTTCTTCTCTTTTCTCTTCCTTTTTTTCCTTTTCATTTTTTTTCAGTTGACCAGCAAAAGACCAGGCAAATACACTGGACCGTATCTGAGCAGCACTATCAGAGAGGAGGGAAGATAGGGGTGTCGGTTTGACCTAAATTTGAAATTTGTGTGTGTGTGTGTGTGTGTGTGTGTGTGTGTGTGTGTGTGTGTGCACGCACGTTCCCTCCCTCTGGACTTGTGAGAGAAGCTCTGTTGAAGGCGCTATGCTCTGTGCTCTCGAAACACAGGACCTGACACAGGGGGGTCACAGCCGAGTAAGCCAGCCCACTGCAGCCTTACACACAGCTGGGCCAAACAGGGGCCACACACGGCCCATCTGCAGCCGCCAAGCAAGCCCATTGACAGAACAGGGAAATTTACACTCTTTCAGCAGGGAAAGGGAGAGAAAGAGAGAGAGCGCGAGAGCGTGAGAGAGAGAGAGAGAGAGAAGAAAAAGAAAGAGAGAAAAAGAGGAGAAAAAGACAGACTGCCTTCCTATCAAATACAAGAAAACCACAAGAGGAGATGGAGATGGATAAAATGGGAGAACAAAATCTTTATTTTTCTAAAGTAAAGAAAAAACAGAGTGGGATCACAGTCTGCCAACATAGAACAATATTTATAAAGGCAAAAAACAGGAAACACGAATAATGATATGAAATGTAAAAAATATGAGGAAAAAAGTCGTTAAAAGTCCTCCGAATAAAACTGATTATTCTTTATTTATATTTTAATACAGCCAGTCAAAGCTCTTGGTGTTATTGTTGTTCATGTACCCTCTGTAGAGTCTATAGAACCAAACAGATGGACATTGGACTGGACAAATACTCCCACAGTCTCTCCATAGTCTCATGTCTGAAATTCTTCAAGGGACAGTGGAGAGAAGTCACAGCTTCAGAAGAAGATAATAAACTGAATTTGCAAACAGTTACGCATTAACCTGAGGGCTTTTACACAAGTTTTTTTTTTTTTTTTCAAATTATGGCAAATGAAATGGCTCCAGTATTCCCAGTCTGTCTTTTTAAATCTTTGCTTCTGTTCCCCAGTAGCTATCTAGTTGCTCAATAGTGTCCTACAGTGAGTGGCATTTATTTGCATTTCTGCATCATTAACATGGTGCATAGACCTAAATGTTCATTATGGTACTACACTCACATGGGCTTACACACACACACGCGCGCGCGCGCGCGTGCGTGTGCGCGCGCAACGTTCACGTGCCTGCACAGACACACACATACACAAACACACACACACACACCTCCTCCACAGTGGTGAGGCTGGAATTTAATTTGTTAAACACCTTCCACAAAAACTTCACAGCGGGAGGCAATTAGCCGGCTTCTCCAGCTCTGGACTTGGCTGGTGCCTAACCTCTGCAGACTGCCGCTGTCAAAGGATTTGTTTCTCTCCATGCTGAGGTGGACATTGAAAAAAGAAAGAGACCAAAAAAAAAAAAAACCCCACACAGAGATCCTCACTGGAGGATTTGGTCACTTATATAACTTCCCAATTATTAAAAAAAAAGAAAAAAAAAGACTTTTTTATTTGAGAGGTCTCACAGCCCTGCGCTCTGTGTTTGTACAACTCACAAATATCCACAGCTCAGGGGGGGTGGCAGTCGGGCAGTGGGGATAATACTTACGTATCCACATGAGTACCTCACAGACTCTTTGGCTTTCTGCGCCACTGCATCCCCCATAATGGGCGTCCTGAGAAGCTGCAAGATTAAAACGCCGAGATGCTAACGAAGAGTCTCGGGCGGAGCAGCGGCGCCACAGCTAACGGAGGCACCTAACTAAAAAAGATTTAAAAAAAAAAGAACGTCGGATTCAAGGGTAATCAGCGTGTTTCTTACAATGCCGAAGCAGAGTTCAATCTATGGTAGAGATTTAACGCAAGCTTAACTGCCGGATTATTTCTGTAAACTTAACAGAACGTCCTTAATACCACGATTTATTGATCTTCGAACCATAAATGCAATAAATGGCAATTTATTTCTTTGATATTATGGGCACAAGTGCCAAAATAAAGAGCCCAGGGCGGAAAGAGGCTTAATAGAGCACTAGACCACCGTGAACCACTGAAACTACTCAAACAACTTTAGGACGACTTGGCTTAGATTTCACAAGCTTCTGGGAGTCTGTTAGAGGGATGCAATGCAATTCTTCCAATAGAAATTAGATTTGGCGTTTCAGGGACGGAAGTTGAAAACACTCAAGCAGCACTCCAGAGTTTCCATTAGGTGTTCAGTTGGGTTAAGGTCTGATGAATGTGTTATGCATTTTCTTCAAACCATTCAGTGATCACCTATGCTCTTTGAATGGTGGCATTGTTATCCCAAAAGAGATTACTCCCATCAGCATAGAAATATTGCCCTGCTGGATTAAGGTGGTCATTCAGAATAGTGTTATATCTACTGATATTTACATTATCCATTAAGATGGGGAGTTGACTTAAACCACACCAGGAAAATGTGAACAACATGTACCAGAACCACCAGAACTCTTCACCATGGGAAACAAACACTCAGGCCTGTGGGGTTCTCTTGGCCTGGACCACACATCCAACATCCACACATACAATAAATCTCTGAGTCTGCTCGAAATCATTTATTTCATAAGTTATTTTTTTGTTTAAATTTTGAATCAGAAAAAAACATAAGCAGATGTCTTGTCTGGTCATTTGTATACATGACTCTGAAATATCAGGGGTTGTTTATTGCTTTAAATGAGGAACCACTCCTGTATGGAAACACCTGACTACAGCTCAGTTTTTATCCTAAATTTCATCATTCTGTTTCCTTTATTTTGGCAGTTATCTGCATTATGTGGACTTCTCTGCGTGTAGTTTTTAATGGCATGTGAAACTGACAAACTTCATTTAAAGTACTGCCCATGGAAAAATTCAAATCCATTAATCTGTAAGACTGGAGCTGAGACGAACATGTGGCATTATGAAACACAGTCCCCCTTAACTACAGGTGAGACATGACGTATATGGACCAGGTTCTGAAGACCATTTTAACCTTTTTTCAACTGATCATGTTAATCTTGTTTACCCGCTTCAAATGACAGAATGAATTAAAAACAAATTAAAAATGAAATTAATATCCTTTGCTCCAAGGTTCTATTTGGCAAAAAAAATGCTAATTACTGCATTTGATGTTTTGTATCTGGCAAAGGAGTGATTTTTCCGAAATGAGTTTTTAAGTGTCCATGCCTAAAAATACACAGCTGACTGACAGGTACACTGTAGAATGTTCCAGAAAACACTGGCTCACTGTTAGGAGCAGGTCAGGCCGAAACACCTGATCCACCTGCAGGAGCCCGAGAGGAATGCCTGGCATTTGTCCTCATACAAAGCTATGTTCTCACTTAGAGCCACTTTGGAGCAACTACACACAGTGTGTCATTAACTGTCCAACCCATGAGCAAATTTCATATAGCCTAAAATAAAGTCTAGCAAGTTCTGTTTAAACACCATTAAACCACCTTTTAAAAATAAAGAAGAAGAACTAAATCAGTCTGCTTCTTTTTCTGATCACACTGAGTGAAAAGAGAAGGATCCCACAAACTTTTCTTTTTTTGTTGTTTTTTCAGTGCAGTCACATAGTGTCTGATATTCCATCATCACAGTAGCAGTTGACTGACAGTTTGATGAAATGATACACTTGAGTCACACAGAGAGGGTCTGCCTCCTACCCTTCACCCTTTCACCTGCCTAGGCCTCCCCCACCCTGCCCTCAGCTCCCCACCCCACACCCCACGCCTCCAGCCCACCTTGCTGTCCCAGTTCACCTACTGCTGGGTGGTCCTGGAGCCTGGCTAAAACAGAGGCTCCATAGACACCCCCCCCCCCCTTCTCCCTAATGTAAAATGACCTCTAATCTGATTTCAGGAAACAACCAAAAGTGCTCTCCCTGTTTTAGTAGTATGGGCTGAGGGTTGGTGAAAGAGAGAGGGAGAGGGAGAGAGAGAGAGAGAGAGAGAGAAAGAGAGAGAGAGAGCGAAGTGGGGAGTCCATAAAGCTCCCCTGAGACAGGTATGAGGACCACCTAACCAGGGCCTTTCATAAGAGACCTCGTAATGACAGGGGCCAGAGGGAGGGAGGGAGGGAAGAAGGGAAGAGAGGAGAGAGGAGGAGGATTGGAGGAGTGTTAGCTTTTCAGCAGCCTTGCTCACCTGTACTCTTGGGCCCCTCAGAAACACAGCAGTGACCAAACACAGGGGCAGGGTTTCACAAATCCATGGACTTATCTGGCCTGTGAAAGAATGCAAGACACACTCATGAACAATAGACCATCTCTGCACCTCAGAGCTGACCGAGTAATATCCTACTCTGGATCAGTACGTTGCCTTTGTTAGCTTAACTGATGGACACTGGACAGTCCCCACAAACAGCAGAGACCACCAAAGCCAGGTCATGATGAACCTCTGGGTAGACTACCACACAGTGTGGACTCATATGTGATATATTCAATAAAAGAATCTTTCCTTCTTCTTCTCTGTATTATGCACAGGACTTCATTCTTACAACACTCTTCTTAAAGATAACACATTACTTTGTGTTTACCCTAAAAATAGAAAATCCATGATGATCCATGATTCATCATCAATATTCATCAAGATTCTCCTTAAATTCCGGTAAAAAAAATTAGTTTGAAATATGCTGATAGAAGGTCATGGAACCGTGAAAGAGAAACAGAAGATCAAAAAAAAAAGATGCCAAAAAATGTGTTGACACTCTAACAATAATATTTTCGGCGTAAAGCGTTCTTGATGCTACAGAGCGGAAACTGGTCTTGATGCCGGAGATTGGCTGTTTTACTTGGCTCTCTGTGGATGGGTGTCAGTTTTCAGAACTACTCAGTGCATCCTGCAGCTCATCCTGAGTAAAGCATGTCCCCATCTGGCCAGTCTCAGTAATGCAGCCGGTCCACTCTGACACCGCATTAATCCACTGCCCACATCTCCCAAAGACAGGGTAACACCACACTCATACACCAACAGAGGAGCCTTAAAATATACCTCTACATTACTTCTATTTCTATTTCAAATGGAAAAAGACAAACCCTGCCCTGCTCACACAATAGACACTGGAATGTACTTTACACTGTTTAATTCTAATCGAGAAAGATTGGTTAGAAATTTTATTGTTTCTGATTTATGTTTTATAGACATGGGCGAATATAATTTTGATAAGGAGAAAAAAGATGAGGAAATGTCATACATGTCTAAAAACATCAAAACACCATAACCAAGGATCATTCCAGTTTTTGGTTATTAGTTAGAGGCACGAGATGTAAATGTTACATATTACGCCCATTCACAAGCTGGCAATACTGAATATGTAGATGCTGAATCTGTGACATAAAGTGAATAGGATGACACAAAGGCTGATACAAAGGAGAAAAATAACAGGGTTTTTGTCACTTGCTGTCCTTTATTTCTGTCACAGATCTCTGGTGTACTCTATAGAGAAGACAAGCCAAAGGCCCTCTACTCTCCACTGGGAATAAATGACACCATATGGCTTCCTTCTCTGAGACTTACAACAACTACAGGGACATGAGAACACACACACATATCCACACACACACACAACAACACACCCTTCCATTCACACAGACACACATTTATAAACACACTCATACTCGATTAAGCACATACACACACACACACACACACACACACACACACACACACACACACACACACACAGACACACACACACACACAGATACACACACACACATACACACCGAGGTTGACTTTAAAGGGTGTATCTCTTACAGCTGAGATGCACTTCCACTGTTTGAGTGCTGGTAAAAAGGCTCTTGAGACACTGAGGGTCCTTACAGCACAGTCTCTCAGCTCTTCATCTAACCTTAGCTGCCGTCTCCTCAAAGACGGCAGAAAAAACCCCCCAAAACAACAAAAGACCCTTAAATGCTCATAAACTGAAGTAAGTGTGTTTGTGTGTGTGTGTGTGTGTGTGTGTGTGTGTGTGTGTGTTTATTTAACAGAGACTGAATAGGTAAACACACTAAAGTGTTAAGGGTTGGGGGGAGGGATGTGATAAAGTCATTTTGCTCTGTCCTGCTTCATATTAGCAGCATTTCTACAGATGCTTCAAACCCACGCTAACTGCTCTAAAGCATTAAGGCCAAATATCACTTCTTCAAACCACTTTAAGAAAAAAAAGACAAAGCTGTCCCTTATAATGTAACCATACCCTGCATCATGAAAGGGTAAAAGGGTTTTTGACCAAATTATTTGAATTAATTCTTTTTAAGATTTTTTTTTTATGGAACCCCTTTAAATATAGACTACAAAAGCACAATGATGCCAACAACTGAGACTGTCTCAAAGGTTTCAGTGGAAATGTTTGAAGAGGTCACCATGGTATCACTTCAGAGAGAATTACTGGCTTACAGACCTAAGCATACAAAGAGCTCAGGTTGTCTGCATAAGCAGTTACTTCCTGAATGGGATGAAATTCCTGTCGGTAAAAGTTAAGGAAACTGAGGAGATGGCCTTTTAACAGGCCCAGTAAAGTTTCCCTTTAGGATCACAGAGGGTAGGCCAGTGAAATCGGCTGTTTGCTTTAACCTAAAGTCTATTAGGAAAGAGATTTCCAGGTTGGAACCTATACTCATTCCAAAGCACATGAATCTGTCCCCCCAGGATTCAGGACGAAAAGACATTTTAAACAGGAGGAAAAACTAAAAATTAAAAAAATATAAAATGTGTCTATAGAGAAAACTAAAGCCAGAAGTGGTCATTAAAATTAGTATAATTTCACTGTTTGTTTTGAGAGCACAATGGCATTACATGGTTTACTAATTTCTCTCTTTTTGAACTCCTCATATTTCATATTTCAGGAGGTCTCGCAGGATCTCTTACGTGAACCATTTGTCTGATATCTGATCTACGATATTACCATGTTAAACCCCCTTCAACCAATGTAAGAAAGCTGTTCAGTGTTTTTGGCATTCAAGCTTTTAGAAAAACAAATCATGGAAACTTTGCAAAAATGTCCAACCAAATGACAAAAAAAGTTTGTGTCTATGTTTGAAATGTTAAGAGTCAGTAGAACAGAACTGTTACTGATATTTTTTCCAGTTGAGTTTCTGTGGCAATATGTGTGTGTCCCTCAGCCGGTATTAAAAGGCAAAACTGATTTGCACAGTGGGGTCCTGGGGTCCAGCCTTGGTTTAGTTCCCTGCTGATTTGCTGCTGCTGCCTGTCTGATCACCTGTGTGAACCTATACATGAATGGACACCCACACACCAAAACAACATATACACATTCAACCACCTGCTGTGTGTTACCAACTCACACACACACACACACACATACGCACACATGTATGCACACACACACACATACACACACACACACGTGCGCATGTATGCACCCACACATGCTCATGGATATTCCCCACACATACAAACACACACACACACTCACACACACACACACACACACACACACACACACACACACACACACACAGAGCAAAGTTTTGGGGGCCACTGGGACAGGAAGGCCTCTCTTTTGGGCTTGATGTGGGTCACCCCACCTCCCACCTGGGTTTGGGCTGTAGCTGGCGGGCTAATGAAGTAGCCACAGAGTGGGCATGCGGCTAATTTGGAGTGGCGTTCTCTGACCCCTTCCCTGGCCCACTGCGACGTGTTTCATTTTCTCTTATCAGAGCGACGCAGTCATGAGGCTTTACGCATGGACGCCTCCGTCTTCCCCCATCCAAGCGCTAATGGAAACTTCGTTAATGTCATTAATCTGCAGGGCTGAGACATGGACTAAACACACATCGCTCTGTTTGTCTTCTCTTCAGGAGCAGGAGAAAAAAAAAAAACACACCACAAGCTGTTTATTCCTGTGGCGCTACAGTCAAACACGAAACAAACACAAACGTCTCTCTATCTATGAAGACATCAGTGACTACCGCAGGGTGTCACTTCAGCTCTTAATTTCTTCATATTTATCAATCATTTCCGTCATTATAATTTCAAAAACCAACTCTGAATGCACTGTCAATCTACAAACCCTCTGCAACCTGGCAATGCAAAGACATCCTGGAAAGTTATTAACAAGCTAAAAAAAAAATTATTTCACATTAGAACTAGTCACCGAGATGCTATCAACAAAGGAACTGCAGTTTTCAGTTTTTATTGCTTAGACAGAAATGCGATGCATCTCCACTCTCTATCAACCAAATAATCGTCTAAATGTAATAGTCAGCAGAAACAGCTAATGTCATATTCCGGAAATAAGTGTATGATAACAATTTCATTGTAAACACAGTAATGACAGTGTAATTTGTGTTCACTACATCCTCAACAACATAACAATGATTCCAACAAACACAACAAGCGTAAACTACCTCCATCCAGCTCTCACTCTCTCCCATTCAGCAGAGCGTAGAATGTTCTCTGTGTGGAGTAGAGCTTCAGTGTGAGCATGCTTCAGTGACATCCAGATTTAATAATTTATGTAAAATGTCATACACACCCTGCTGAGGACAGATGCAGGGGTAACGACAGACAGAATACTCTTCTCTCTGCCAGATTACTCAAGTATCACGCACAGCACGCATCGCTGTGTCTGAATTATCATCAGGACAAACCACAGCTATGATACAGGTTTGTTTTCATGTGCCACTGTGCATTTCTATGTGCGTGCCTGTGTGTGTGTGTGTGTGTGTGTGTGTGTGCATGTGTGTGACATATATGTATGTCTGTGTTTATGTGTGTGTGCGTGTGTGCATGTGTGTATGTGTGTGTGTGTGTTTTGTGCATCGCATGTTTGCGTGGTCATGGGTTTGTCTCTCTACACGCACGCATTTGTTCCTCATCCCCGATCCTCACCTGTAAATCAGAGGGCGGCACAGGAATGTGGTAAACAGGAGGATTAAAGCCAGTCTCCCCTCACGCCTCCTCACTCTAATTACAGCTGCATTAGCCCAACATTAACCTGCAGCACAGCACAATTAGGCTGTCCACAGTGGCTACTCACAGTTCAAACACAACAGCACCCCCCTCACTCCCCTCCACTGCCACCACACTGGGTCATCTGTGCCTTTAACTAATCCACCAACACCTGAAGGTTACAAACCAAGATGGATTAGGACAAAAAGAGGGAAATGCTTTTGTCTGAGACATAGAATTAGGAAAGAAAGAAAGAAAGAAAGAAAGAAAGAAAGAAAGAAAGAAAGAAAGAAAGGGAGTGTGTGTGTGTGTGTGTGTGTGTGTGTGTGTGTGTGTGTGTGTGTGTAAGAGAGTGGGGGGGGGGGTGAATGTACCTATTAAAAACCTTAGCTGCTGAACTCTGATCTTTACTCGCCGGAGGACACAGGTTCAAGACTGAATAGGAGAGGAATGAGAGCGAGGAAAAGGCTCTCTCTCTCTCTGTCTCTCAAAAGTTTTGTTTAGATTTTTTTCAACCATACACAAAACACTTAAAAATCCCTCAAAGAAAAATAACATACCTAACCTTAAACCATGATTTATACTGAAAAAGAATGTCATTTTGTTCTGGATAATTAAACTCAGAAGTGAACAATCTTTCTCTTAACAGTATAAATCATTTCAATCTGAATATATATCACTGTTGTTTGTTTTGTTTTGTTTTTTTCAAACAAAGCACAGTTTTTGAAACCATGTCGAATTGTACACCATTTCTTAAAATGTCTTGAAACAAAGAGACAAAAATCTAGACACTCTCCCTCTCTACAGTCTCTCTCTGGTAGTCTGTTTTACTGTATGAAGCAGGCTCTCACAGACTGTAATATGCATGTGTGTGTGTGTGTGTGTGTGTTTTACTGTATGTAGCAGGCTCTGAGAAACTGGAATACGTGTGTGTGTGTGTGTGTGTGTGTGTGTGTGTGTGTGTCTGTTTTACTGTATGAAGCAGGCTCTGAGAGACTGGAATACGTGAGTGTGTGTGTGTGTGTGTGTGTCTTACTGTATGTAGCAGGCTCTGAGAGACTGGAATACATGTGTGTGTGTGTGTTTGTGTGTGTGTGTGTGTTTGTGTGTCTTACTGTCTGTAGCAGGCTCTGAGAGACTGGAATACGTGTGTGTGTGTGTGTGTGTGTGTGTGTGTGTGTGTGTGTGTGTGTGTGTGTGTCTTACTGCATGTAGCAGGCTTCGAGAGACTGGAATACATGTGTGTGTTTGTGTGTGTGTGTGTGTGTGTGTGTGTGTGTGTGTGTGTCTTACTGCATGTAGCAGGCTCTGAGAGACTGGAATACATGTTTGTGTGTGTGTGTGTATGTGTGTGTGTGTGTGTGTGTGTGTGTGTGTGTCTTACTGCATGTAGCAGGCTCTGAGAGACTGGAATACATGTGTGTGCTTGTGTGTGTGTGTGTGTGTGTGTGTGTCTTACTGCATGTAGCAGGCTCTGAGAGACTGGAATACGTGTGTGTGTGTGTGTGTGTGTGTGTCTTACTGCATGTAGCAGGCTCTGAGACACTGGAATACGTGTGTGTGTGTGTGTGTGTGTGTCTTACTGTGTGTAGCAGGCTCTGAGAGACTGGAATACGTGTGTGTGTGTGTGTGTGTGTGTGTGTGTGTCTGTGTCTGTGTGTGTGTGTGTGTGTGTGTGTGTGTGTGTGTCTTACTGTATGTAGCAGGCTCTGAGACACTGGAATACGTGTGTGTGTGTGTGTGTGTGTGTGTGTTTGTGTGTGTGTGTCTTACTGTATGTAGCAGGCTCTGAGAGACTGGAATACATGTGTGTGTGTGTGTGTGTGTGTGTGTGTGTGTGTGTGTGTGTGTGTGTGTGTGTCTTACTGTATGTAGCAGGCTCTGAGAGACTGGAATACGTGTGTGTGTGTGTGTGTGTGTGTGTGTCTGTGTCTGTGTCTGTGTCTGTGTGTGTCTTACTGTATGTAGCAGGCTCTGAGAGACTGAAATACGTGGGAGTGTGTGTGTGTGTGTGTGTGTGTGTGTGTGTGTGTGTCTTACTGTATGTAGCAGGCTCTGAGAGACTGGAATACATGTGTGTGTGTGTGTGTGTGTGTGTGTGTGTGTGTGTGTCTTACTGCATGTAGCAGGCTCTGAGACACTGGAATACGTGTGTGTATGTGTGTGTGTGTGTGTGTGTGTCTTACTGTGTGTAGCAGGCTCTGAGAGACTGGAATACGTGTGTGTGTGTGTGTGTGTGTGTGTGTGTGTCTGTGTCTGTGTGTGTGTGTGTGTGTGTGTGTGTGTGTGTGTGTGTCTTACTGTATGTAGCAGGCTCTGAGACACTGGAATACGTGTGTGTGTGTGTGTGTGTGTGTGTGTGTTTGTGTGTGTGTGTCTTACTGTATGTAGCAGGCTCTGAGAGACTGGAATACATGTGTGTGTGTGTGTGTGTGTGTGTGTGTGTGTGTGTGTCTTACTGTATGTAGCAGGCTCTGAGAGACTGGAATACATGTGTGTGTGTGTGTGTGTGTGTGTGTGTCTGTGTCTGTGTCTGTGTCTGTGTGTGTCTTACTGTATGTAGCAGGCTCTGAGAGACTGAAATACGTGGGAGTGTGTGTGTGTGTGTGTGTGTGTCTTACTGTATGTAGCAGGCTCTGAGAGACTGAAATACGTGGGAGTGTGTGTGTGTGTGTGTGTGTGTGTGTGTGTGTGTGTGTGTGTGTCTTACTGTATGTAGCAGGCTCTGAGAGACTGGAATACGTGGGTGGCACAGAGTCATGTGTTACAGCTGAGCTTGGCCATTGTTTGTGAGCTCGGCTCTTTAAACTGGGAACAGACTTCCTGTTTAAAGTGTTTATAAAACACAGCACAAGCGTTCAAGCGTGAACCTCTTAAACGTCAAAATTCTCATAGCCACCGAACGTCACTCAACTTGTCATTTAGCACTCCTACACTGGCAGGGCGACTAAGAGCATCCGACAGCCTTGAAGTGGTACTGGAGAATGAAAGAGAGAGAACGGATGTGGCTGCCATCTGTTTAACTCTAATCTCCTCTCTGCTCAAGGCAAAGAATGACTGAAAAGAATGGAATTAGAACAAAGGGAGAAAAATAATCTACAGCTGTGACATTGCAGGTCAGTAAACATTAGGGCTGTTTGATTCTGAACAGTGAAAAAGTCAATGAGCAGCCTAATTAGTTTATATTCAATGATTTTTTTTTAACATAATCAACAAGATATAATTGATAATGATTAGTATTACACATTTCACAAAATTACATCGTCTGCAAAATGTATTTCTTTAATTACCAAAAAGTTTCAAATATACATAAATATAGATGGGTTCCAGTTCTTGTCTCCTCTCTAGTTTTATGATAACAGTTGTGTACCAATGTTCAATAACTTGGAGGAAAAAAAATATTTACACTATTCCAAATGCATGTTGACCAAAAATAAATAATAATACTACACTTAATACAAAGTTAAGAGAACTTGAAAACAGCTTTCCTCCCTTTAAAAAGTGCATTCACTCATTCTGTCAGTCTTGTGAAAAGTCATGGCCTATTTCATTCTTTAGTCTCATTCATAAAAACACAGAGCACAATAGCAAAGTTTCTTAATGAAGAGACATGCTTAACTGACAGACTGTGTTCTATTGTGTGTGGCAGACAGACAGACAGGGCATGTGTCTCACCATCTAACTCACACACAAAGAGTCATTAACAACACCTTAATGCCCCCCCCACCCACCTACCCCCGGTTCTCCAGGGCCCCACAAAACCCCTCTGACATCAGTTTAATTAGAGACTCTGAGGAGGTCTGGTGTGTGGCGCTGTCAAGCATTCTTTAAAAGAAACCCTGTTTGGACTCAGGAGGGTAAAGGGGAGAGGATGCAAAGACTCATAGGTGCACAAAGAGGCGGCAAAATCAGGTCGGACTGATCTCGAGGCCTCAGACCAAGAATTATTTTTGGGGGAGGGGTCCCAAAAGACTCCTTTTTAATTTTCTTCCCGCCCTCAAAGTTCCACTCCTGATCAGGGACTCTTCAAATGAAAGTGTGTTTCGAGTCAAAATTCAGAAAACATATGTTTATTCATGCAGATTAGGAAATCCCTCCCGTTATTTGCTGCTTGGTTAATTCACATCCGTTGACTGTGCTTTACAAAGCCGGTCTAATGTTGTCATTAGTTCTGCCTCTCTGCTGGCCTAAAGACTGATCTTCAACTCCTGCCAATCCCACAGACTTTCATATGAATGGTGCAAAGAGATAAAATACTTCAAACAAATGCAAGAAAGACTGGTTCTACGAGCGAACACACCAGATGGCTTAAGTTAATTAGAAATATGAAAATTGAACACAAAAAAATCTTTGACACCAGGTTTTTTTTCCATTAAATCACTCTGACCTGGGCTATTTAATGCTCTTCCCCACACAGATCTTTGCTCTCTCCATGCAAATGGACATCAGTGAAAAACAGAATCTGGACCCTATCTGGATCAGACTCAGAGGTAAAAAAAAAAATCTCAAATGAAGTCCCACAATTTACCATGTGCCTGCATTTTAAAGTTCAAATTTAATTTCCTTTCCTGAACTCATGTCATGCACATTGATTTTAATATTTGAAATAAGTAAATGTAAATTCTGTTATAAGTAAAATTCAATCTAATGAGTTTTTACAATATATGTACAGGACAGTATGAAATATAGTATTCTTAATGTTGTTTATATTAGTGGTAGCTGTAGTAATAGTAGCAGTAACAATACTATCATACACTAAAGTATAAAAAAATATGATAATATTCTGATGTTACTTTGCAGTTAATAATAATAATAATAATAATAATAATAATAATAATAATAATAATAATAATAATAATAATAGAAGTTAAAAAGAAACTTCTGTGATCTGGGCTGAACTGTGTATCTTGTATTTGGGTGTGCCTTTATTTACTGCGATGTGACCTTATTTATCGCTGGCCGGGAGTGAAGCTGACACACAGCTCTATGGCTGTGATTGGACACTAACGCTGTGTGGAAATGAGGAATCGCTCCCCTAGGCTGACTGACACAAGACAAACGACAACTGATCCACTCACATGGAGAAGTCAGCAGTCCTTCAGCACTGCTTACAAGTCATTTCCTGTTCAGTCCAGTTAGCTGTTTATGGTTGGGAAATGTTTTAAAGATTGTGTAGTTTATGTACTGCATTCTTTTACCCTTGTCTGTTTTTTTTTTTTAAATATATTTATATTTAATTAAAATAACATGATTCACTTCCCCAGTGCACTAAGGAACTTGCAGAGATAAAGTTTACTCCATAAAAGATTAAAACTAAAAATTAAATTACTCTACACTGCAAAATATGTGCACTCAAGACAGATATTCTTGTGTACTCTAACTAAATTCCCAGCATTTTGGGGGGGGCATGAAATTACAAAATTGGAAAAAGGAACAATGCTAAATGGTATTATAGTACTTCTGAATTCCTCCTAATCTAGATGTTAGAACGTAATGATTGAAATATCATTAGTCAGAACGGTAATGCACTGAAGGACTAGAAGATTGGCAAACGTCCAGAACTGTGGAGTCTGCTTTTCCTGAGGCAAAGTGACAGACAAAAAGTAAATATGATACGACTTCATCATTATTCTCTAATTTAGAATAACACTTTGAAACTTTTACATTTAAGCAAGAATATGATAACAAATATGCCTGTCACTTAACTCTCTAATTGGATTCAATATATAAAGTTAAATGTAAATGATAACATAAATATTTGATTTCTTTATCCTCCTTTATCCTAAAAAGCAGTCTATGGACTTGGATCATAATCTGATTGATTCCAGATGTTGCTTACAAATAATTAGGACAAAATAATTCTTGCTTTTGATCAAAGTTAAAATGGCTCAGCATCAATTCAACCAAAAGAATAAATCTCTATAATTTCAATATGTCCTATTTGTGCTTTTGTCATACATGTAAGGCGTAGCACGTTGTAATGTAGATCATACCAAGTATAAAATTTAACACAAAACACCAATGTTCACACATTACGTAAAACTGAAATTCTAAATCACAGGGCAAAAATTTTCATTTAAATGTGTGCCCTTTTTCGTCTGCGTCTTCTAATTATTCAGACTTTTCTATGTTCAAATGGAAAATGACAGAATTTGCCATGTCCTCACGGATTATTACAGGGTTCAGCAATGAAGAATTTTAAATGATCTAAGTTCCCAAAGATTCACACAGAGAATGAACATTTTACTACATATAGATCCTGTTTGCTTTACCCTTCCCAACCATGGTAATTAAAACAAACGACAGCTCCGGATAGTCCAACAGCAGGGCACAGAAAACATCCCACACAGACGAGAGCTGTCAGCCCACGACCAGTGACAGATGTTTCTTTTTTCCAATGGGAGACGCTTTTCTGTTGAGCAGTCGCACACATGAATGAAACCCAAGAACCCTCAGAAAAACATCAGGAAATTAAACCATTAAATATGATGCACAATCTTAAGGGTTTTTTTTCTTGCTCTGCATTGCCATCAAGTTTGCACAGGCAAAAAATACACACCTACACACACACACAAGCACACAAATATACACACATATATATCCATATATATGTATTTATAAAACGTTGCCAAAAGCGGAATTGCATCTCCATAGGAAAAGGGGCCAACTTCATTATGACCAAACACAAAAGAATAAGCTCTTCTATCGATCCATAATTTGGACAAGTGCCACGTTATTGACAGAAAGACAAAATGGGTTAGGGTGACCATGTCTCTAAAAATGCGGCCACGCACTCAATCACTGGAACAGCACCGACTGTGCGGTTTGTAACAATAAAAGCATGTTATTTTATTCCCTCTATGGATCAATGCTAATGTGACGAGGCCAGAAGAGAAGATGGATGTGTTTGCTTGTACCTTTAACCCACTGAGTGCCAGAAAACATAAAAGAGACTTTACAAACCCCTCTGTATGTCTCTGTGATCATCCACATTAACGATAACAGAACGTACACAGAGGTCACGTCTAAGCACATTAAACACACACACACACACACACACACACACACAAATAATTCTGTTCACATCAAATCAGGTTTGATGCTCATCTCTAGATGTTTGACAAGCCATGCCTTATTTCTTACAGGGATTCACACAATAAAAGATGATTAAAGCAAGCCACAACAGTAGACTTCAAATAAGAGGGGAGGTGTTACTATAACGCACACAGCTCCGAGCTCCACAGCGAGAGAGAGAAAGAGAGAGAGAGAGAGAGAGAGAGAAAGTCATGGTCAGTCCTATAAATCATGGGCAGAGATATCCATCATTTCCATGATGTCTGTGTCTTTGTGTCTGTGTGGGCTACGGCTATAACTCTCTCATCCTCACTCCTCTCTCCCTGTCTTCTGTTACACTCTATCACTTCTACACTGTATTGCTCAGACTGTGAAAGGGCTAGTGAAGGGTTTTTTTCCCTAGAATGATGAGATGGACAGGAGAAAACCAAAGTCCAAAACCTGGACAAAGCAATTCAGAATTACTGATTCAGTGTATAATATCCTCAAGAGGGTAAACTGCCACAAACCAATGATTTTACATCATATCTGTTGGCTTGTTGTCGGGACCATAAGACTGTCAGATGTGTTATCCTCAGATGCTATGGGAGTATTCTGATGCCTGAATACATTACATTACCTTACATAACATCACATTATATTACATTACATTAGATTTGTTCAGTTAGTAGATGCTTTTATCCAAAGCAACTTACATGTAAGGCAGAATTCAGTCCACACATGTGGCTGTTAAAGAGCTGCCTGTGCCTTTAGTGCCGTAGCTAAATTCCAAGCTGTCTCTCTTTTTCACTGTACTTATTCAGATACAGGCAGGTTTTTTTCTTCTGAATATGTATTTGCCTATTTTGTTGATTTTCTTCTATGCATTCCTACCCCAGCTAGTTAAATAACATGAAGATATTCAGTGAGTTAATAAAATGTTTGATCCTCGTGCAAACTGATGTTTTTAACTAGCTTTTACATTGAAAGGAGGGTTTCTAAAACTTGTTGGCACTGTGGTTATGCATCATTAACTCCAGTAGAGATGAGTCAAGCAGACATTTGCCCTGGATTTTTAAAGCTCTTATGTGTTTCTTTAATTTTCCAATTTCCATTCTTACATTATTGGGTTATTCAGACCATGTAAAGGCAAAAACAACAATGCATTCTGGCATACATCAAATCAAACCTGATGTCAGTTAGGTATGTATGGTTTTTGAAGCAGTTTATTCTTTTCTATGCATAAACCCATGTATAAACAGAATAAGAAACTGTATTTTGGATTGATTTGTGCTGAAGAAATTATTGTTTATACGCAAATTCCAGTGAGGGACATTATTCTATTTGCCTCACAAAATTTGCAGGCCTTTTCATGGCACCAGCTCTGTGTACTGAAACTAGTAGCCTAATACACATTACAAGCAGGCTAAAATCAGTATCCAGGTTAATCTACAGCAACCTGCAGGCAAATTTACTTTTTCAATACTGATCATCATTATAGCCTTGTGCCACTTTGTCTGGCCATACCGGATTCATTTCGGCTGGGCTCTGAAAATCTCATTTGAGACATTAAATTAGACCGAGCCATTACAAGTCTTGTAATTCGAGACATTTCATATGAAAATTGAACAGGCTTGAAACATGAGTTCCTGAACTGACGTGTGAAAAATTAATACCAATTGCGTCTCATACAGCTCCTTCAGTACTACCCTCACGCGCTGAGTTTGAGGTAATTAAGGCGGCAGTAAATTATTCTGACTATCAAGACGGGTTGGGCAAATCTCTCCGACGAGAGTAGGCCACATATAAAAAAATCAGGTCTACAACATCACACAGCGTTTTGTTTTTAAGAGAAACGTCGAGCAAAGAGTTACACACGTTAAGTTTCTCGGGCGTTTTCTTGCCATGGAACAACAGGAGAGTACAAACTCATCAATCACAAAGCAGTCACGTTCAAGCCAACATCATTTTACATTTTCCTCTAAAACGTTTCAATGTCACCGCACATTCTGAGAAAAACCGCTAAAAAGATTCCGGTCATCTAACCAATTAAAAGAGAAATTACAGATGTACATACGATGACTGCGTGAGCAGGGTGTAGAACTCTCGCATGCACTGATACTGCGTAATCACTCTCATATTCATAGTGATTTGAGTGAGAAGGTTGTCACTACTTAAATTCCATGGAATAGAAACGAACAGTCTAAAGCTAGAATCATGATTATCTCAATAATGAAAATTTGTGGGGGAAAACAGCAATACATTTTGAGTTAACATCAATCCAAACAGTTAAACAAAGCTCGCAAGGCTAGTTTTAATATCATTTTCCCTAGTCAGTAGGTCTCATCATTAACTGGATCGGATATATGTAAATATTGAGACTTTAATCACGAATAATGTGGAACCCCCAGAAAAAGCCATTTGAAGTTTGAACACACGGTATGCTTCTATGACTCAACACTGCTCCCTCATGGTGATCTTAACACATTGCAAGAATTCTACCTTTTCAGGCAAAAGTGTGTGGATGAGTGCCTTCAGCCTCTACTGCTGCTCTCCTGCACAAATGATGAACTAACCCACTCTGTCTCACAACCACAAATGCAAATTTTATGTGCAGTAATTTATGAATTGTTATCGAACAGGCCAAGAAGCTGTCGACAAAGCACAGAGTAGAGTGTGAAAAGAGGGAAGTTTTATTTTCCAATTAAACAGACCCTGAGACAGGCAGACAAAAAAGATTTGTGCAAAGATTTGCTTGTATGCAAAGACTGTGTACGCTCGGATATAGTAATAATTATGTCTTCAGTTAATGTAACACCACTATATAACATCTTAAGTAATTACAGTTTATGAGCCATACAGTGCTTTCGATCGGCTTCAACTCATTTGGAATTGTTTGCAGTTTTCGGGCACGACTGTCGAACTTCCATGCCTGAAACCACACTACTCACTTTTTTATATATATAGTGACATATGCCGCCGAATCCTCACGTGCACAACAACGGCTTATCTATTGATATAAAATAGTTCTTCCGCGCTCTGGACAATTGATACTTAATTGGCAGGCTAAGGAGAAAAAACTTCAAAACTAGAAAATCATCAAAATCATCTATAAAATGTGAATTAGAAAGTGTGACGAGCTAGGGATTGCTCTGGTTTTTTTTCCATAAAGTAATTAATAAGAGCAAATTTTAAGGCGGAGGGATGTATAAGAGGGGATGAAGTAGCCCAGCAATCACAGTGCTCACCTGTTCAAGCAGGTAGAAAGAAATAACTAATCAAAGAGGAGCAACTGCAAGTGGAGTGTGAGGGAAGAACCGACAACATTTTTTATAACGTATGTAGACGTAAATTTTGTTGGTTGTCCTTTCCAAAGATTCCCACTGTATGGTTACAGATATCAGATGATTAATGGTTAGAAGCACACTATGGGAAAACTGGAAACCAGATATAGTTAGGAAGCTAGTTTGACTTCTAATCAACCAATTAATCTTATTATACTAACTCTGAGAGAAGCACTTGTCGTTTCACGAGCAAGTAGTAGGTAGTCCTCCGAACCACACGTCTATCTAACAAATATTTTTGCCCTAAATTCCCGTGCTAATAAAAAATAAAAATTCTGGTAGGCACATTTAATTATTCTCTGGAATTACGACTGAAGTTTTATGGATGAGCGGAAGTCTAGCCGCAATAGGTATAAACTGCCTAGCAACCAACGAGGTGGTCCAGATTTAGAGCATATATTCTGTTTAGTATATCAGAAGAGCGGAATGACTTCGAGACTCGCGTTTGTGTTCCTTTTTAGGCGGTTAAATATTAGAAACTCAGCTCTGGATAAGTGTTAAAAGAAGTTTAATTTAAATTAATTATATTTGAATAGCAGATGTGTCCGATTCAATAATTGTGTTTTCATAGCATTATAATTTGCGGGTGGGGGGGGTTCAGAATTCATGTGATAAAATCCAGGTGCTGAAAGTTCAAAAAATGAAGGCACCAGAACAGTTGTTAAAAATCCCTTTTTTGTAAACAAATGTCCAATGTTCAAACCACAGAAACTGAGAACATGTAATATGTGATCAAACTCTCTTCTAGTCAATCAAAAAATGCACCAGAAACAGCCAGGCCACAGCACAAGATTCACATACACATGGGATGAATAAGTGATTGCTTCATTTGGGTGACTGGTCTATTCCCAGTTCTCTTCAGTCCTCTCTTTCTTTGTGACCTTGTTCTTCACTGTTAGTCCTGCTTGGCCAAGTTGAAGGAGTAATGTATGAGTACTGAGAGAGAACCCACTCATTCAAATACTTCAACTACATCTCACCCATGTTTACCCCTTCAACTTGATTTGATATTGTATGTCAAAATAATGACTTATTAATTCAAAGAGAGTTTGATGTCAGTTCTCATTATGTTGAGGTTAACAAGTAGGTCTGGTCCATGTTTCCCAGTTAAAGCCAGAATTCGTGCCCTGTTGAGCATGTGCTGACTTAATGCAAAGCTTGTGCTTTATAAACATTGTGTAGGAGTCACTAAGGTCATCCTGTTTGTTAATCACTTGCGTTTCAGTGAGTTGCATGCTTCAGAATGACCGGACGGGCAAGGGCCAGATCCAGGAGCCGCGCACGTGGCCAGGAGACTGGGGTCCCTGGGCCGGTGAGGACCTCTTAACCAACCACTGAACGTTTCCGAGAATCCCTAATAATAATTACAAAAAAAAAAAAGTTTAGTAATTGTGAAGTTGTTTATTAGGAAGCCGTTTTATAATGTCTGACAAAACCAGTTACATAACTGCACCCGCTGTATTCATATTACGGCAGCAGAAAGGCGGTCAGTAGATGTTTAGTAGACTGACGACTGCACAGTTTGAGTAAGCTGTTTATAAAGTATAGTGAAAAGAGGAGCTTTAATAAACCTGTGGTTCCTTCAGTACTTCACATCTCATTATATTTAGGGTCCTGTATAAAAATGCTGGGTGAGCAAGGTTGTGACTACCATTAGAGAGAGAGCAGAGACTGTAGGGGCAGGAGCTCCGTCTCTGAACACTGCTCAGGCTGCGTTCATGAGGACAGTGATTAAGGTGCTGTTGGCAGAGAGGCCTGAGGCAAAGACCTCATCAGCTGGAGTGAACAGTGATTGAAAGTGTACATTCCTTTTCAGACATGAGCAAGTAGTCTTATCCTAAAAAGTTTACTGATGACTCTGCGGAGAAGGGGCAAGCTACAGCGGTCAGGCTGCAATACATGAACTCATTTGGGGCCTTCTGTCTGAATTTGGGCCCAAGGCATTGGTGACTTCTCAGATTTCCCTGAGATCTTCCACCGTCAAACTATATTATCAGAAAGAGTTTTTAATGTTATGTTCATGTTTCAGTCATGAACCGTTATGAAGAAACGGTAGTCAAAGTTGGCCACACACAGTTTGGTCATATACGGGCTTCTTGTAAGATATTATTTCTGATGCTAACATAGCAGACATTCAGTCTTGACATAGGCTTAATCTGTACAGTGCACATTACATTGCAGTAGCTAATTATTCTTAGTGTGTTGTTCTGAATGCTTATGTGGACTCTAATGTGGAATATTTAATGGGAAGTCAGGTACTTTTTGAGTTTCAACACACTTTGTGAAGGAGGAGGTGCTTATCCCAGTGTAGTACCACCACATCAGGACAACTCACATTGTCCTGTAAGACTGACTGTCTTGATGCTGATTGACATTTCCATCAGCAACCCTCATCGTGGCAGGCAGAGAGACCTATGCAGCCAGTCTCAGAAGGGGAGGTTATGGGTCGAGGGAGACAGAGGACTGCCCCTGGACCTGCTATATCTGAAGGTGAATACTGCTATGTGGAGAACTCAACCCTTCTCTGTGTTGACTTTGATACCTGAAAGAGCAGTGCCTTAAGTGCTGGTGTCAAGTACCCTGATAGACTATGAAGCTATTACTATCAACTAAACATACTGAATTTTTGTTCCTTGCTAAGTTGGAAAGTTTCTGTTCGAGAGAAGTATCAAATGTTTACTGCATTAGGACAGTAAAATGGTGTACAGAAACTGATCTCATATAGATCATTCTTATTATTCTTAAAGAATATTCCCAAAACTTGTTTTTTTTTAATAATAAACTGTATTCATAAACTAAATTTTAAATGGTGGATGTGCCAAGTGGCAAATAGGTCTCCCCTAAATTCATATTCAAAGTTTGCCTCTTAATCCAGCTGACTGACCAATTTGGTTTTCTTGGGGGCTTTGTCTAAAATTATAGTATCCCCAAACATTTAATGAAGCTGTTACAGTGACACTCTTAGGCCAGGACCCAACCAGTTATAACCTTCACTAGTTGAGACAGATTTTATTAAGTCTGCCAAATATAGATATGTGTGTGTATGAATTTCCCATATAGAAGTCGTCATCTCCTGATTAATTAGTCAGCTTCTGCTCGTTCTTGTGAACAACTGAAAATAAAAAGTCCATTTTTATTCAAGTGCCAAGGTTCCCCTCATTTGATGCAAGATCTGAAGTCTGAGCTTGTTTTTCTTTCCAGCTGTTCTCCAGATCTCTGCTGGCTTTCAGCAAGCGAAGATTGGAGAGCGAGGAGGACGAAGGAGAGATTTCCATGATGTAGGAGTCCACACCCGCCAACTCATGGAGCATGTGAAAGAGTCCAAGACAGGTTAGTCTGAGAAGTGCCAAATGAGAAACCTGAGAAACCCTCTGAGGTAAGGGCAGAATCAGCCGTTCATCTGAAGGGTTGTTGACCTTCAGGTTGTCAGTCACTCAGGGAACAGTTTCACTCTACCCTGGCCAGAATCTAATATTGCACCTTTATTGATTTCTCTCAACTTTAACACTTTTATGTGCTTTATGAAACTGTGACGCAGTTTGCTCTAAATGAACTGCTGCGACACAAACCCAAAGTCTGGAGGATTGCACGGATCAGACAGTGATTCGATCATATGTTTTGTTGTCCTGCTTTCCTCAGGAATGTCCGGCTCCCCCATCGAGCTGAGGGCAAACTTCATGCGCTTGATCTCTCGTCCCCAGTGGGCTCTGTATCAGTACCATGTGGACTTTAACCCACCCATGGAGTCCCGCCGCCTGCGATCTGCTCTGCTCTTCCAGCACGAGGAGACGCTGGGCTCAGCCCGCACCTTCGACGGAGCCCTCCTCTTCCTCCCTAACCGACTACGAAACATTGTACGTACCTGCATGCACAAACACACCCCGCATGTACATGAGCACATGTGCATGCATAGACTTAGTTAATTTTCAAACATTCCCTGCAATGTAAAAGATGTGTATTTTAATATATCATGGAGATATTTTTTCCCCTCTTTAGGAAACAGTGCTGTTCAGTGAAACCAGACAGGGAGAGAAAGTCCGGATCACAGTTACACTGACCAATGAGCTGCCACCATCCTCCCCAGTGTGTGTGCAGTTCTACAACATCATCTTCAGAAGGTTTGAAAAAAAAACCAACATGAAAAAATGAATTTTCAGTCTTCACCATCAACAATAACAAGCACAGGGACACTGACAAACTGTCAGAGAGATGATTATTAAGAATAGAACCACAGAAGGCCTGTGTCCAACCCTGTCTTTTATGTATTGTATGTGTAGAATCCTGAGGATGCTCAACATGCAGCAGATTGGCCGCCATTACTACAACCCTGATGATCCACTCAACATACCACAACACAGGTACTGCTGTGTGTGTGTGTGTGTGTGTGTGTGTGCGTGTTTGTGTGTGTGTTTGTGTGTGTGTGTAATGAGTACATACGTATTCTCTGTAATTATATCTCTCTATCTCTGTGCAGGTTGACTATCTGGCCAGGGTTTGTCACTAACCTGCTCCAGTATGAGTCCAGCCTGATGCTCTGTATGGATGTGAGCCACAAGGTTCTGCGCAGTGAGACGGTTCTCGACTTCATGGCCAGCCTGCGGCACCAGTATGGAGACCAGCGCTTCCCTGAAGTCTGCACCAAGGAACTGGTGGGACTCATCGTCCTTACCAAGTGAGAGTGCACACATACACACACACACACACACACAGATGCACAGTCTATGGACAACACTTTAACAAAGGAGTCATAATTTTAAACTCATATATATGGAATTACTTTTGTACAGAGATATTACTGTGTTATTTCTTCTGTGTTTGAAGGTATAACAATAAGACTTACAGGATTGATGACATCGCATGGGACCACACACCCAACAACACCTTCACCAGAGGAGACACAGAGATTTCCTTCAAAAACTACTACAAAACTGTAGGGTTGTGTGTGTGTGTGTGTGTGTATATATATATATGCACACGTGTGTGTGTGTGTGTGTCTATGTGTGCATATATATTTTTTATATAATATAGCTTCATTGAGAAACCACACAAAATATGTTGGATTCAACTAGAGTGACTCTCTCTCTGTCACACACACATCCTTTCTTTGTATTTCTGATTTTCCCTTCAGCAATATGGTCTGGGCATCAGAGATGAGCACCAGGTTCTGTTGATCAGCCATGTAAAGAAACTGGGCCCTTCAGGAAGACCTCCACCAGGTCCTGCCATGCTTGTTCCTGAGCTCTGCTACCTCACTGGTCAGTCATCAGGGATCATATATCACCCAAACGTCCCGCCGTCCTCTCAAAACATCACCAGATACAGAAACCCACTGTGTGTGTGTGTGTTTTCCTGTAAGGGCTTACTGATAAGATGCGCAATGACTTCAACATCATGAAGGATTTGGCGTCTCACACCAGACTGTCTCCCGAACAGAGAGAGAACCGACTTAACAGATTCATCACAAACATAAAGAAGTATCCAATTTTTTTGTTTTTGTTGTTGTTTGTTTGTTTGTTTGTTTTTAGCTCTGCTTTCATATGCAAGAAACACAAAACAACTGAATCTCAGCTGATTCATACCACTGAGAACCTAACCTGAGTTTGACCTGTCCTGTAGACACCTGCAGCCCCATTTGTGTTAGTGTCTGTAGTTCTTACTTTCCTTCAGCAGTACTTGCATTCGTTTTTGGTCTAATACTGAGCTTAGCGGTGGGACTTATGCCAGCATTTCTCAAGTGTTCCTGGGACAAGGAAACTGCCGGCCCGAAGAGCCCTGCCACGGCGCCAGTCAAATTATGCTCGGTGCCTCTGTCACGCCAGCTGAAAATGGTAACATTTCATTCAAGATTGTAGAATGTTAAGCAAGTTCTCACAGGCAAGAATCATGAATAAAATGTTACTATTTTCAAAGCAAGAAGTTCAGTCAAGGGGCGGGGACCTGGCAGTTTCCTTGGCGCTGGTCCACGGCCCTTAGTTTGAGAAACGCTGCTTATGCAACTTATGAAACTGGTCTTCATGCTTGGTTTGTGTTCTGTCTGTTTTTGAAGATGCTTTGGATAAAGCATCTGCTAAATTAATAAATGTAAAATACAATAACACTGGTGTTCAGCATGGCCAAAAACACTCCCTCTCTGTGTTAGGAACCAAGGAGCCCAGGCTGAGCTGAACACATGGGGTCTGAGCTTTGAGAACAAGCTGCTGAATCTGACAGGAAGAGTTCTGCCTGCAGAGAGGATCATACAGGGAGCCAGAACAGTGAGAGAGAAAACTGACTCTTTTATGAAGTCTGTTTGTTAAACAACCAAACCATATTGTTCTTCAGTCCTACTTTCACCTTTAGCCTTCACGCGCTGTCCTTGAATATTTGAATAAACCCTGTTTACATAGACACCTGCAAAGTATGTTAGACGCAGATTCAGTTCTCTCTCTCTCTCTCTCTCTCTCTCTCTCTCTCTCTCTCTCTCTCTCTCTCAGTTTGAGTATGACCCCTGGGCAGCTGACTGGTCTAAAGAGATGAGGGGGATTCCTGTAATTAGCGGCCTGCCTCTGCAGAACTGGCTGATGTTCTTCACGCGCAGGAATGGCGACGCGGCCCATTCTCTGCTGCAGACACTCCACAGGGTGGCAGGACCCATGGGCATCCGCATGCAGCGGGCCGTCATGTGAGCCCCCCCCACCCCCCCGTTAGCCATGTGCTTTGTTTTAATGTCTACATGGGACATTTATTTTTGTTTAGTCGTGTACTGTTATGTATTGAGATGGTGACATTTTCACAGGATTGAATATGAGGACCGTCAAGAGTCTCTCCTAAGAGCGCTACAGCAGAACGTACGACCAGGAACTCAGATGGTGGGTCACATGATCCAAAAACAGTAAACACTCTACAGACCTATCTCCAGGGGTAGAAAAAGTACAAGGAGAAGTACTGTTACTAAAAAAATGTACTCTAAGTAGAGTTAAACTGACAACTGTTTTAGTAAATTGTAAATGAGTGACTATTTTACTCAAGTATTTTTCAGGAGGGATACTTTAACTGTACTTGGAGTACTTTTTTTTTTTTAGTAACTACTTGTACTTTTTCCACGCCTGCTTATCTCTTCATTCCCCTAATTCTCAGTTCAGCTTTAGGTTCCTTCAGTCTAATCAGCAGAATGTCCTATGTCTGAGTGCGTAAGTGTTAATAGACATTGCTGTGGATCTTAAACCTGTCACAGACCTGGCAGCCCTGACATCTAGAGCTGTGGTTTTGATCATGTTGCGCCACAGGTGGTTGTGATCTTGCCCACCAACCGTAAGGACAAGTACGACTGCGTGAAGAAGTACCTTTGCCTGGACTGCCCGACGCCCAGTCAGTGTGTGGTGTCTCGAACCCTGAGTCGACCCCAGGCCCTCATGACCGTGGCCACCAAGATTGCCCTGCAGATGAACTGCAAGATGGGTGGGGAGCTGTGGAGTGTTGACATCCCGGTTAGACTGCCAAAGCTTCAAGCATTTCACAACAAATCTGTTTAGTGTCTCTCAACCAGTAGCCAAGCTTTTTTTTTTTTTTTTTTTTTTAGATATCCCTACATTTTTGATGACTTTAAATGTGGTGTTTGTCATGCAGCAGCTAACCAACGAGCTAGTGCTCCCAGGTTTCACACTGTGAAACCTGACTGACATGCTGAGATTTCAACCATATTTCAGTCTCTCCACAAACCCATGCACTCATCAGTTCATCATCTGCCTTTTCTGGTGCAGATCGGACTCGGCTGGTTGACACAAAACTTAAAAATTTGCATCACATTGAATTTATCTTGAATTATCAGTGAGAGGTAGAAAAGGACAAAGAACTGTCAGATTGCTAAATGTGAATCCTTTAGAGGTAGTAACCTGACATAAAAATGGCGGCCTAGAGTGTACTGAATCTGTAACCTCTATCCTGTCTACCAGCTCAAGCAGCTAATGATTGTGGGAATAGACTGTTACCATGACACTGCTGCTGGGAGGAGATCCATCGGTGCACTGGTTGCCAGTCTCAACTCTAGCATGACCAGGTAATACAATCAATAGGACAGTCTATAGATAGACAGACAATCAGCACTCTGTCACTAAGTTTTGGGTAAGGGATTTAGAGGACGTGACAGTATGTGTGTACAGATTAATGGTGAAGAGAGGGCATATTGCATAGGATTTACACTCTTCAGTGTATCCTTTCTGTGCTTTTCTAGATGGTTCTCCAGATGTGTCCTGCAGAACCGTGGTCAAGAGATCATTGACGGCCTGAAAGGGGCTTTGCATGGTCAGGGCTTTTCAAATATTTTAAAACACTCTCTCTGTGACAAAATAAAAGCTTTAACTGCTTTGGAGCTTCTGCACAATATCAGACAGTGAGCAGAATAAGAGTCAAACAGTGACTGTCATTCACGAGGCCTGTAAACGTCCCTGATTTCCTCTCAGATGCTCTGAGGGCTTACCTGAAACACAACAACTGCCTTCCGTCTCGTATCGTCGTGTACCGGGATGGTGTTGGAGACGGCATGCTGCAAAGCGTGGTCAACTACGAGGTGCCTCAGATACAGCAGTCCATTAAAACCATGGGCATGGACTATTCGTGAGCCTCCACACACACACTCGCCACATCAGCGCATTAAATCACATAGGACTCCCAAACTGTTGTAAAACTAAATTATGTGACTCTACTGTATGCATCTTTGTGCTTGTTGTCAGGTCGCTTTGTTATAATCAGTGCAGTGGTCCATAACTAAGTCACAAGTGGTTACAGTGTTTTAATTTAAGAATTAGTTGTCGTAACCGACACTGAACAGAAATCTTTGGACTTAAGTGTTCACTCTGGTCATAGCAGACATGTGTTATTCCATATTCACCAAACTGTACTGTTACACTTACTCCCTTGTATGTTTTAGCCCCAAACTTTCGGTGCTTGTGGTGAAGAAGCGTATCAGTGCCAGAATCTTTGCTCTCCTCGATGGCAAGCCGACCAACCCTCCACCTGGAACCGTCATTGACACAGAGATAACCCGACCTGAATGGTCTGCACAGATTTATCATGTGTTATTTAACATGCTGTCTGGTTCAATTTGTTTCCTCAGCAGTAAATGTGTCACTGAAGCAGCCACTGATGGCCTAAATACTGTAACAACAACAAGTACATTGTAAATTCAGTCTCTGTTCACACTGAGTGTCACTTCAAGGTGTTTCTTCTTTCTCAGGTATGACTTCTACATTATTAGTCAGGCAGTGCGGCTGGGCAGCGTCTCCCCTACTCACTACAATGTGGTGTTCGACAGCAGTGGCCTCAAACCAGATCACATGCAAAGACTTACCCACAAACTCTGCCATTTGTACTACAACTGGCAGGTAATTCACCGCTGCAGCTTTGTTTGGAGTTCAGCTCTTGTTTCTGTGGTGATTTGTGATAACGTACAAAATTCTGTCACTCACAGTTCTTATGGGGTCCCATCTATCTTCTCTCTGTTGGCTCTTTGCACCTTTCATTGTGTTTCTACCCTGTAGGGGATGATCCGAGTGCCAGCTCCGTGCCAGTATGCCCATAAACTGGCTTTCCTGGTGGGCCAGAGCATCCACAAGGAGCCGAACCTGAACCTGGATGAGTTCCTGTACTACTTGTAGACTTAGTCACATGTTTTGATGCAATATCTATCACGTGTTGTGCTGTTAGTGATGGAGGTGGTATTTTTGGGGAGGTTTGCTGCCACAGAGTTTGTTGTCAGCTTTTGCTGGTGTGCTACCACCTAAGTGTGAAAATTTGCTCTCTTGGATGAGCATGGCTCTTTGCTGTTATTATTATGTGTTGTTATTTATTATTGGTTTGAGAAAACTACTATTTCTATGGTAAACAGATATTATGCTTTGAAAGGAACAAATTTCTGTTTGGTGTCAGTCCTGCTGTTACAGTGGTTGTGCACCTTTTTTATTTCAACAAATTGTAATGTGGTGCTACAAAGAGGTTTTTTTTTTTTTTCCTTTTCTCTTTTTGCTTTGTACTAGAGCACATGTAAACTTTGACTTAGATGCTATTTTGAGATGGAAAATTTCTATATGAAATAGAACAACGTTTCAGCTCTGCTTTCCTGACAAAGATTCAGGAGGTCAAAACATTGTCCTTTTTTCACTTATTAAATAAAATTCTCACAGTGGGAAGCATTAACCAGTGTGCAGGCTCTTCTTTCTTCTTATAGCGAGATTGCTCAGCAAAGCCCTTGCAGCCTGCTTTGGCAGACGTGCGTCTGGCCTGGAGCCCTCTTTCTGACAGCTGATCATCCCTTCAGACAAGGCCAATTCTCTAAGTCTCCCCCAGCAGTCTGCCCTGGGATTTCCCAAGAGTCATTTTCAAAAGGATGGTATTTTTATTTGCCTCTTAAGGACGATGTCTGGTCTCAGAACTTACCTAAAAATGTGCTATGGAAAGACTCCCTTTACTCGGTTGTTTTCTCAAGGTTGGTTGTTAATTCTGAGAAATCAGCCGTTGCTCAGGTCCTTGGTGCTGGTTTTAGTGTCAGACAAGAGACTTTCCCCACATTGTACCAGTTGAACAGACTGGATGGACTGGGAAAGATATCATCCACTGTTCAGGAGCAGGAGCTTGTCTCCGCTTGCCAGATGGGCAGCCCGTGTGACTTTCCTTTCCGCTGCTTGCTTCCATCCCCACCAGGTTCCTTACTTATTCCCCACTGTGCTGCTGGGCCTCTCCTCCTGCAGCACCTCTCCACAGCAGTTTTCCCTTCCCTTCCCTTCTGGCAGAGAGGTGGGATGGAAACGTTCCCAGGCTGGCCCTTGCCCTGGGTCACTGCTCCCACCAGGTCAACTGTATGGCAGCCAAGCCCCAAACTGCCGATCGGCTTCCTCCGATCCTGACTTCCATCCAGTCTTGACCACTATCTCTGTCTGGCCTATTTTCAGGTTGCTTATGGTAAAATCCATGTTGCATCATTTCCCCTCAATTAAATCACCTTGAATTCCTGCTCCAGGGGAACTTTAGAGGCAACCTCAGCAAGTTTGCAACGTCTCTCGTACAGAAACACAGGCCAAGAAGGTGTCCTTGGTTTGTCACCATGCTGTTACATACGTCCGTCCTGAAGCCCCAACTGATCAAATACTCTCAGCCAAATCTCTAGGTCTTGGCGAAGGGCCAGGTTTGATGATGAATCCCTCAGGCTGTCGTCGAGCACCTTGCCAGTGCTCTTCATCAGAATCTCAGACTCGGAGATGGTTGGTGTTTGTGTCCCTGCAAATTTCAAACAGAATCCATCCACAGTCTTTCCCCTAAACACCAGCGACCTCCGTGTCATTGGTTTGAAGCTCATCTTGGCATGACAAATCAACTTTTCCAGCCATTCCAGATTCCGTAAGCCCCCTTGCACTGACTCTCTAGTGACTCTCGGATGAGCTATGAACACTCTGATTGATGTTTGTTGTATCCTGAATTACGACATTACAAAATACAACTCACCCAGCCCATGCCTGTCAAAAACGTTATTTTTTGTTTTTGTATCAATCTGATAAAGAACACAATCTTTAGCAAGATATTTGTGTGAAGTACAGGTGGAACTATATGCTTTTTGAGCTTTGAGCTTAGGATTTTGACTGTGCTACATGTGACATTTGGTGATACTTCATGGAACATTTTTATGGCCTTCTGGAGGCTTCTGTGGCTGATGGCCGAATGCATGTATCTGATGGTGCTTAAAATGTGTTACCATATCTAAACCTGTACAGAAATGAGCAAAAACAGAATTAAGGTTTTCAGGAGACTTTGAGCAAAATGTACTCAACCTCACTGGAGTACCTATTTTAAAGTAGCAGGGAACCTGATGCATACATCACTGACTATATTAAGTAATGTATTTATAATATTGTATCCATAACCCTCAGACCATAGCTAAATCATGAAAGATCTCCAGACTTCTTTTTATTTTGAATTTAGACTTTATATGCAGTCATACAATAGCTTGCATAAGACAAACACCTTTATCTTCATTAACACTGAAAGATTTTGTTGGATAGAAATATTTTCCACAAATATACAGAGTATCACTTAAAAAAAAACGAAGACAGTTTTACAAGACATTGACAAAGTGTGGTTTATATTTCACTATCCAAAAACATCAGGAATTGTTTTTGGAAACTTAATGCAATTTAAGGATTTGAAACTGCATAATTATTAATAATAAAGTGTAAACGCTGGAATATGACTGATATTTCTGATCACATTTGAGTGGGAGGGAGGAAGGTCTCATGATTTTATGACACGTGAAAAAAAAAAAGGCAAACAGCTCAGGGCCACAAGAAGACCCCAGTCACATCAACGTCACACAAAAATGACAAAAATAAAAGTATCACATGTAAGCTTGGAGCATGTGTGGGCTACTGAACAACACTGGAGGTTTCACAGACAATCATGTGCATGATGAGTACAGAGTACAGGAAAAGAAACCGTGGCTCTATCTGATCAAAACAAAAACTGTCGTAGCTGATACACTGGGAAGTCCAAAGGTTTCAAGTGCAAAATTTATCATTATTACAATATACATGTTCACAAAGAACAGGATGCCTCAATAAATAATCAGGTTCACGATACATAAATCTTAATTTCTCACAGACCAGCCATCAGTCGTTCAAATGTGTGTCACATCCAATTTAAATCTTAAGTATCTCAGAAAGAGAACCTTTCTATGCTGGATTACATTCTGGCACAAGCGATCGTAAAGTTTGACAAAGCCAAACAAAAAGATGGTGTATTTAAATGCTAAAGTGCTTGGAACATGTATTCGACCATGATCTGGTCTCCAAGCTATTGCACTGCTGAAAGAATAAGCTAGCACGTTTGTTGGTCCTCCATAACGTTTGGCGATATGGAGAGAGCCTGCAAGACGAAATGAACAAAATTAATACAATCTGTGTCGTCAACTATCCGGTCATATTTTTATGCATTTTATTTAACACGCACTACATTCAGTAGAAGACAGCAAGCACGCTTATTTGAAACTGACATGAGTGGAACTTTTCTTTAATAGTTTCATCCCTAACTTCTTTCATGTGTGTGGCTTGGACAAATTTATACCTTGTTTTGGTCAGCAGGGACATCCAGATGGTCAGGTGTCACTATATCTGGAGATTGATGAAAGGGGCAAAGCCCACCACATCCTGTAGGAGCACAAGTGCTCTTTGCAGAGGAGGTTCTACATCAATGTCCACGTTGCGTCTCCTCAGGAGGCCAAGGCTGGACTCAGTGACGTTGTGACAGTGGTTAACCTTAAGGGACTGCAGTTTGGGACAGTACTCTGCTACAGTCCTGCAAAGACAGTAGGGGGAGTTCTGTTTACCACAGGTTCAGCTGGTGCTGGGACAAAACTTTGGCATTTCAGCAGGTGGGCAAATGCACTTGAACTGAGCTTTCAGAGTCAAACAACTCAGATGAAGTCGTAGACCGACAATGAATAAGAAACATGCTAACAGTAGCTGTGGCAACAAACACAGCAGGCAACTAGGTCTGCTGGAGATGGGTTCTGCCATTGTGCAAAAATATTTAAAGCCAGGTGAGCAGAAGTTCTTGAGCTAAGTCAATAATGAAGTTAAAGAATTATAATGAATAGCAAACATGATTAGTAACTATGGTGACAAGTAATCGGCTTTATTCAACAAGCATTGCACAAAGCTATTTCAGCTGATAGATGGTTCTATTACTAACTATTAAGCAATCATGCCTCTAGTGCCTTTGGTAATGCATACTACAATAGCACCGCATTAAAATATCAACTATACAAGCCTTAGGAACAAAGTAAAATAATTAATAAAAAATTAATGGGGAGGATGCATATAGCTTAAAAAACATCATAGCTACTGACCATCTAAGAAAATGAGAAAGCGATTTGTTCTAGCGTGTTCCTAGGATCAGGGTCAAGAGATACAAAAATGTCAAACATTCTAAGACTCCGACTGAGCAATCCTCCTGATAAGAACATAAACACACAGTATCTGGGGGATGAGGTTAAAGAATTACAGACATATAAGCCACACTCAGATAATCACGCATAACCAAATACACACACCTGATGGCGTCGTTGCGTACACGGAGACAGCCTGTCAGGTCCAGCTGCTCCAGCTCCCTACAGTTCTTGGCCACTTCCTCCACAGCCACGTCCGTGATGTTAGCGTTGACCGCCACAGAGAGCGAACGCAGCACCCGACACTTCCTGGCCAGGTAACAGATGGCCTCATCTTTCAGCTGCCGGCAGGCGGTGAGGTCTAGCGAACGCAGCTCCCTGCAGTGATCAGCCAGGCTGCGCAGAGATAGACTGTCCACCCACTCACAATGCGCCAAGCCCAGGTGCTGCAGCCGCCCGCAGGTTAATGACACAGCTACCAGAGAGTGGCGACTCAAACGGGAGCAACCGCGCATGTCCACGCGCAGCAGGTGCTGGTTCTGGCCAATCACGGGCAGCAGTTCAATGTCAGTGATCCAGTCTGAGCAGTTCTGGATTGCCAGGCTCTGAAGGACTTTGTTGTCCTGTAACATGTTGCAGAAGGCCTCTTTGGGAATGTGAGGTCCTAACTGTTGAGACAAAGACACACAGACACACAAACACACGTAAGTGGAGAGACAATCTTTCTTTGTCGAATCAAGCATACCAGACCACAACCCATACATTCATTAATTGTATTTCAGTGCATTCTATTTAAGTAGATATGCACTGAAACTGTCTAGGATGTGTACATACCTGTGTGGCGTCAAACACGCGACAGTTGGCCAGGTACACTTGTATGAGGGAACGGAAACTCTTGCTGACTCGCTGGAGACTGACAAGATGGCGAAGAGGGAGGTAGCAGAAAACATGAGTGACAAGAACATCCTCCCAGGGCAAATCCAAGAGCTGGCACCTAAAAGAAAAAAAAGTCAACACTTGAACCTTATCCCCCCCATTTTATCAAAACAACTTTTAAAAAAAGGCAACTTACTATTTATTTCTCATTTTCGTTAAGTTCAAACTGTACTGTTTTTTCGCATGCTGGTGAGCTGGAATGGTGACATGACTTTTTTATTATAAACAGATGTCTTGGTGTTCCAACGGAATTATGGCATTCTAACTATCTGCTTCATGCTTTCGCACAATCTGAAGCGACTATGACAAAATATGAAAGGTAATGTCATTATAGGCTAAAGTATAACGCAATCGTCAATGACACTGTGTACGGCTATGTAAAACAGAACAAGAATGCAAACATCTCATTTTTTCTCTATTGCTGTTAGCTATTTGGAACTGTAAACTCATAGGTTAAAAGTAAGCATTTCCCCATTATATAACGACAGTTTTATTAATACTGTAAATTGACCACTGATACGAAAATATGTGTGCATACTTAGAACACCCCGGTCGTTCATCTGTTTTTATATCCATAGCTGCTTGAGAGCCAGCTGATTGGCAATCGTTGTTTATCATGTTACTGAGGAACTGCTGACCGGCTTCCTACTCCGATTTTGATCTGCGGTCTCCCTCTGGCTTAAAGTTCAAGTCTGCCATCTAGTGTGCGGGAGGGCATATTTTTAAAAAAAAGTAAGCTGTAAATGCCAAACAAATGTGCTCTTACGTGTTTAAATGACACACCTTTTCATTTTCAATTTAAATATTTGTTTGTATCATTAGGAGCACACGTACTGCTCCTAATGATTTACACTTGTTTTTTGTTTTTTTTTCTTTTGTATCCACAAGACAAAAGTCCTTACTTTACTTCTCCATGACAACGTAGCTTTCACGTGCACGTTTCCATATGAGATGTTATGTAGCCTGTCTCCCATGAATAAAAGTTCCCACATTGTTTGCTGAACTAATTTTAAAATTGAGAGAAAAATACAACAGCTTGCAGTACAGTTTAATCATAGTAAAACTGTTGGTGTAAATTATTACATTAAAATAATAATATGAGGTGAAAAGCTGACGTTACCCACAAAGTCTTGTTTAGTAAAACTCGAACCAAATTTTGAAACTCATGACAGCAGTGGAATAATCCACGATGAAACATTTCCACATTGCAAGGGGTGATAATCGTGTGTTTACAGGCGTGTGTGCGCGTGTCTGTGTTTTCCAGACAGATCACCTTTTTGCGACATCACCTGTCTATTGAGAATGAGTGGAAAGGCTACGCCTATAGGATTTGCACACCTTTGCAAACGCTGAACAAATAATTACCCTGCCCGTTTACTACGGGGCACTGACAGAGACAATAGGACCAACCATGCAGAACAATTGCTGATCCCAGAGTTATGGACCACTGAATGAGGCGAGTCCGACAGTGTAGCCGCAGCCCACGAGAAGCTAATCGCTATTGATTTACAAGCTCACACACTGGCCTTAGACTGTAATCATGGTAAAGAATTCAATTTACGATTTCGTGATGGAGAATCTGGACGGTCAAACTGTACCCCTCAGTAATTACAGGGGCAAAGCTGTTCTTATTGTCAACGTGGCCACCTTCTGAGGGTCCACCATCGAAGAGGTAAACACACGATTTTACGACGTGCCTGTTGACTTTAGCTGTAGCCTGGTTGCTCTGAGAAGCTAATTGTACTCGTCTCTGCTATCTCCTAACTGACACTAAGGAATATGTGCTCATGTACCATTTAGTATCATCGGTTGAATGCACTCATGGACATGTTTGGTCACCTCAACTTCACTGTCCTTGGATTCCCATGCAATCAGTTTGGTCTCCAATCACCAGGTATGAACTGTGGATTTAGAGCAATGATCATTTCAAATGTAACTTTAAAGTCAAAGCCAGGTTTAAAGTTAAAATTTCAATATTAAAGTCACAGATTAAAAATGAATTGAAATCACTGACAACCCTAGGTCCTCTGTTAGGCCTGTTTCTGCAAGGGGCAGAGCATACAGCATCAGCTGAATTTGTGTAAACTTCATTAACATATTCCTACAGGGGTTAAAAAATTGTTTTCATTCCGCTTAACTAATATTTAACTTGATGTTGTACAACTTGTGTGATTATCAACATTCCCAGTGACAGATGTCATCATAGCATTATTGCCATTTTTTTTTTTTTACCCTCTTGTAACTTCTATTGTTTAAAATGAAAAATGTGACAATATTATCACCGAAAAAAGTATGAGGCACTTGACAATATAAAAATTTGCTTCGGCATATAAGGAAAAATGCTGTGACAGTCATAGTAACTTAGTGTTACAGTGCCTTATACTTTGAAGAAAACCACATGCCCTTCTGTGTGTTTATGTCAGCCTCTGTGACTCATGTTTCTCTCCAGAAACAAACCACGAGACTCTCAACGTGCTGAAGTATGTCAGACCAGGAGGGGGGTTTGACCCAAAGTTCCCAGTGTTTGGTAAAATCGAAGTCAATGGGTTAAATGAAGATCCATTGTTCACATACCTAAAGGTTTTATACCACATTACTGAATCTCAACATAATTCTGTTAAGCAGTATGGTTTCCATGTACATAAACTGTTTTTTTGACACCCAAGCTGAAAGAAAATACAGTTCTCATAATCAGATGCAGTTTGATTACTGTCAGTTATATAAAATCTCATAATGAATGATCATCTGTAAAAAAAAATATATATATATATATATATATATATATATATATATATATATATATATATATATATGTGTGTGTGTGTGTGTCTGTGTATATATATATATATATGTATGTATATACACACACACACACATACATATATGTGTGTGTGTATAAATATATACTGTATATTAAACTCTTAAATGATGAGATAAATTACCACGATACACTCCATGTGGCCTCTCTAATCTGTTCTTTCCTCCATTGCAGGAGTCTTTACCATTTGTAAACCCTGTGATAGGAGACATTAGGAAATTGTTTTGGTCTCCAATCAAAGTCAATGACATAAGATGGAACTTTGAGAAGTTTCTCATTACTGCGGAAGGCATGCCATACAAAAGGTAAGAAAAAAATATTGATTGTCATGTTTGTAATCAGGAGTTGGGCAAAAAAACAATCATTTTCAAGTAAGATTCTCTGTTCTTCCAGGTATGAACTGCACTGTCCAATTGAGCAAGTGGAGAGCGATATAGCCCAGCTGCTGCATTAGAAGAGTCCACCATGTGCTTCTTGGAAACAGATCCAGGATCAGCAATTTTAACATTCATGTTTTAAACATCTAGACTCTTTTAAAGACAGTGGGTGAGGTTCTGCTCTGGGCCCTGAGACCAGAAGTTCACCTGGCTTTTGATTCTGACAATGGCTGACTGGCATTAGAAATCAAATAACCCTTTCTCAGGTAGAAAACAGCTGCTAATTGTTAGGTAAACGGTGCAAACCAGCAGGTCTTCTGTATTTGAAGGTTAAGATGGAATAGCACCTAGAATGTGTATGACTGCGCAGACGGTCAGGGGTGCGGCTGTCTGACACTGGAGGGCAGAGTGACGATCCCTCAGTAAATGCAGAAAATGTACCTGAGCAGGGTCTGATGAGGAGGGAGAGAGGAGCTCTGAGCTTCAGTGCATTCGCTCAGAGTGTCCGTCCCCTTCAGCCCATCACTGTGTCAGACAGCTCTGTCCTGTCACTATGTTATTACCAGTGTGCCATTGTAGTAAATGACATGATTACAGTAAAATAAAAATTAAAAGGGGATTTTTTTGTTGTTTGTGTTATTTGAGAGAGAGAGAGAGAGTTATTCCTTCCAAAGCAAATTGATTGAAATGTTTCTTTGTATTAACTTGCAAGAAAGCCTACCACCAAATGATGAAAGGTGTTTGTCAACACTGGCAAAAGATGACGATACTCAACAGAGGAAGTTTCTCAACTGCATTCTAAAAACCTTTGTCTAAATTAGAATTGCGGCCCAGGGAAGTGTCAGGACCTTACCTGCAGACTGTTGTAACAGTTGATTGGGGCATCAACCATGAGGCATGACTAAGTTTTGTTCTACAGTGCTATACTTTTTCAGATATCACATTACGGCAAAGGCATACACAATATGCAGAAAAGTAAAACAACAACAACAAAACTTACAGTTACTATATCGTATATGTAAATTTCGCGGAAATTGGAGGAAGACCGTTTGTCCCCCTTCGTTCTATGTGGATTCCCTACCACGCATGCGTACAAGCCTACGCAGTGTCAGAGCGTCGAGTGAATATGGCTGCGCTCGGGGCTAGTCGCTGGGCCCGAGCCCTTGTAAAGGGGCAAGGGCAGAGCATTTCAAAGATGATTCTCGGATCGAGAGCAGGTAGGTGCTTTTAGATATTTATTTTATTTACCTTTTCAGTACCCAATGACATGTGTTCAAGGTAAAATCGGTTAAATAGAATCTTAGTAACCTTCAGGTCAAGGCTAGCTAGCTGTTTAGCACACAAGCTAATTTGTGGATAAGCTTGGTTCATTTAGCGAGTAAACAATGTTAGTCTGCTATACGGCCGCACTTTTCTTTAAGTTATTAGTGCTTGAGTTCAGACCTATGACCCAGTGCATAGGGAGCTTAAGTTGTGGCTTGCTGTCAAACTCATCTTTGTCTCCAGCGTAACGATTGTAATAGCCATTGGAGCCAGGGATGACATAAATACAAATAAAGTGAGGAGCAAGGCAGTTCGATTGTCCCCTGCAGCCATCTGAAGCCCGCATTAAGTTCACCTTACTCCTTACTTAGCACCAGTTCAAATCAACCCCGAACACATTCACCGTGGCTTGAGATTGATCTGTATCAGTTCAATGAACTGATTCTGCAAACCAAACTCAGTTCTTGCAAAGTGTGCAAATCAAACTCTGCTCTTAGTTGGATGTACTTTACGTAAACTAATTTGCAATGTGTTTTGATCACTGACTTCAGATGTCATGTTTTAAAGCTCAATTCGTAAGATTTAGATGCCCAAAGAATTTTGTTGCTCTTCCTGTGATAATGAAAGTATATGCTCTGTCCTGTCTCATGAAATAGCGCCGTTAGCCTGTGGGTTGCTAGGTTACTGCATTAAAAATTAAGTGACACTAGCTTGTAAATACTCTGTTTGCCTCGCTCAACAGCCTCTGGCATATCCAAAGACATGTTGCCTGGGCCCTATCCCAGAACCCCAGAGGAGAGGGCAGCAGCTGCTAAGAAATACAACATGATCCCTGAGGATTATGAGCCATACCCTGATGATGGCATGGGGTAATCTGACATCTGTGTACTGACAGAATATTGATCATATACAATCACGATTTCAATTCGGATTAATTTTATGAGTGAATATGCTTGTTTTGTGCAGGTATGGAGATTACCCGAAGTTGCCCGATAGGTCGCAGCATGAGAGAGACCCCTGGTACACGTGGGACCATCCTGACCTGAGGAGGAATTGGGGAGAGCCGGTAATACAACACATCAGTATACACTTCTGACAGATGTCACTCAAAATCAATGTAAACAGTAAATCTATGTTGATATGTGAATTCATCAACGATCGGTTTACTGACTTTTATCAGCTGTGAAACATTTGTAACATTTTTCTATGTAAGTTCTGCATTCACGAATGTTGCAGCACATACACACACATAAACATATAAATATATATATATATATAGAGAGAGAATGCATAAAATGTGAAGACATTGCCTAAGAGACACCCATCTCTCAGTCTTTTGTTGTATGCTGATTACTCTCTCATGTAATTGTGTGTAGATGCATTGGGACTTTGACATGTACATCAGAAACAGAGTGGACACCTCCCCCAGCCCTGTGGACTGGTCCACCATGGTTAAACATCTACTGGGTTTTGTTGGCTTCATGTTGTTTATGTTTGGTGTGGGAGAGATCTTTCCCTCTTACCAGCCAGTGGTGAGTATCAGCACAGTTTGGTAACACAGAGTGGCATCCATGTTACACCCACCAGAACTGTATTATCTGTTCACATAACCCCTCACAGATGTGTGATTTATGTATGCAAAGAATTATGTATGCATTTGTCACTCAGCACACCACAACATTTCAGATACAAGCTGCAGTTTATGCCAGAAATTTGTTATGAAAAAGTGTGGTGTTGATGTTTGAGTGCACTTAATACACAGTTTTTTTTTGTGGGGTTTTTTAGAAGTTTGACTGGTTAGTATTTACAGTAGTTTACACTGTGTTTACATTGGCAGCGAAGTGAGTGACAAAGATGGTAGTTTGCAGGATGTGTGTGCATGGTTTCATGATGGAACTGGAATGTGTGTGGCATCTGAAAATGCAAAATCTAGTACTAGTGCTATTTGTAAGACGCAAAACATGGCCAGTGAGTGCTAAAGAGAAAGTAAATAAAACCTAGCAAAGCAACCTTCGATTACTCATAAATTAAATATTATGTTAACATTAGCTGCACCCGTAGCCTCTGGCCTATGTGGAGTATTTGAAGAGTTTATATAAAGGGTTTTGAAAACCCATCTTACTTTTGACAAGGCTCCAGTAGGAGTGAAGAGGAGACACAAGCTTTTTAAGAGATTAATTTCAGTCATTGCTGCCAACTAATTGATAGGCTTGTTTTCTCAAAGAGTCTTTAATTTGAATAGCCACATGCGTCATTTTGTTTGATGCTGTGTTCAAACAAAGCTACTTGTCTAACTGTTTTATTATTTGTTTTTTCCTCAGGCACCAAAACAGTACCCTTACAACAACTTGTACCTTGAAAATGGAGGAGACCCAGAGAAAGAGCCAGAACCAGTGAAACATTATGAAATCTAATATTACAAATGTCTTTATCCTGTAATCTGTGTATATTTCTGTCTCTAATAAAATCGAACTGAAGTGTTGTCCTAAGTTATGTTGTCTCGTTTGATCACGTGTAGTCTCTATAAAATCCACAGACCTACAACATCAGAATCCTTAGGGGATGCTTACAATTTAAAACAAAACACAGAGACTGTAAAAAATACAAACAACTAATCCTCAGATTTCAGTTTAGATGCAACTGCTCCTAATGTAACGTAACCATTCCTATTTGCATCGTTTTTGAGTGGATAACCGGCTGAAGTCAGCTAAGGGCTTCTGAAGTAATTTCAGACTGCAAACTGAGGTCAGAGGAATGTAACGCAGCACTTGTAGACTTTCAATCACGAGGATGCAAATGAAGATATACAACTTTTCTCTTGAGAATATTTCCTCTGCCATTCTGTTCAATGAGGGGAAGTGTAGATATTGTTGTATTTTCTAGTATCGGTTTCACTATTATATATGCGGGTTGATCTTGTTCGTATGTGTATGAAGAAATTGAGATTTCTTACGTGAGCCTAAGCGTCTCAGTTCGCGGACAACCATGCAAATACCAGTTTGCATTTTATTTGGCCCCATTTATAGTTCAGTTGAAAGCGTCATGTATATAACAGATATTCAGTGTAAATTAAATTAGTTAAATAATTTATTTTTCGTATTGTTTGCTTTCAACTTGACTGCAGAATGAACTCCCTCCGACTAACGAAGATTTTATATGTTTTAAATGGTCATATTTACCTGTGGGCTGCCGTAGTGAACTACACTTCCCAGAGATTACAGAGGGAGGTGCCGCTGAAATCTTTTCTCATCAACAAGAGAGACTGATCATCACACGGCAACTGTAAGTACAACAAGTTATTCTAAATTTGTCCCACATGTTTGAAGATATTAGGTATACATTTGGTATCAGTGTGATAATCGGCCGTCAAGACATTTAACAAAGCAACGGGAAAAGCTTTCCTAGACAGTTTCCGCGCTTGAGTAGGGGGTTAGCTAGGGACACGTCAAGTGGTTAGCAATGACGAAGACGGGCCGTTTGGTGTTACCACCGGCTTCAAAATGCTGTCCAACAACCAGTAAACTCACACTGCATCTTACTGAATCCCATTTACCATTCTCTGTGACCTGTTGAACGTCAGTCAGACAAGACTTTGTGTATGTCGGCAGAGTTTTCCAAATTGTGAATGATTTGTAGCTAGACTGGCTAAGTACCTCTCTAAGTTCCTTGATGTCATTAGATTAAGATAGATAGCTAGATGGCTAACAGGCAGCTAAGCTGTCAGCTCAGAGACAAACCGTCAAGCACACAGTTAAACAACCTGAAATAATAAGGAACATGACAGAAAGCACGTCCTTTTGGGTGCCGATGTGTATCTGAAGGTATCAAAAAACGGTCGTATACTTTTGTTAACGTTGACTTTTGAAAGCTACTGATCTTAAGCTAACAGGATTTAGCTTGGCAACTGCAGTCAGAGTGACTGAGATATTAACAGATAGCTTACTTTTTCATTATTGATGTGATTATGTTTCATACTCAGCCCCAAATAGGGCTGAAGTTACGAATTTAAGAATATAGTAATTTTAAATGGCATTTAAATGTATTTGTTCTTCCCCTTAAATTCTTCGACAAGAAAATAGAAATAACATTGACACTTTGCAGTGTTCGTTTCTGTAACCCTTTAATAATTACCGCCGCCTCGCAAAGTTCTTATTTATTTATTTATTTATTAATGCTTTATACAAATAGTTTAGGTAAATTTTTGGCGACATAAATACTGCATTTACTTCCAAGCTGCTGTAACTGAGTTTTGGGAAAATTCTTGCCATACCTGTTCTTTCTTTTCAAGGATTTTGTTTGCTGTACATAACGAAGATGAGGCTGAAGGAGATCCTGAGGACAGCCACGCAGGCATGGAGTCCTGCAGCCCACCATCCTGCATATCTAGCTTTAGGTATTGTGTGTGTGTGTTCGTGAGAGATGACCCTTTTAACGCATAATCAGTGCAATGTCACGAGTACATCATTTTTCTAAGCAGTGTAAGGTTTTTTTAGTCGTGATCAAATGCCTTACACCCCAGTCTGTGACTGTGCTCTGTCATGCTGCGTCTGTAGGAACATCTGCGCAGCAGCTGGATGCTTCATTCAACACCACAGCAGCCCTGGAGATCTTTGAGATGGACTTTGCTGATACATCCATGGATATGAAACTCAGAGGGTCCATACCCACCTCAAACAGGTATACTGGAACAACACACACACTCACACACACACACACATACATACATACACACATATACACATAGACACATGCAGACAAACACACATTAGGTCAAGCTTTCCCACCATCAACAATACGGGATCTTACATCTTTTTTTTTTTTTTTAACAAGAGGAGGTACTCACCAAAAATAGAGCTCGTTTAACAAATTAACTTATTGATATATCGACTTAAAGGGGTTTGCAGTAGCTGAACGCTGCCCTCTAGGTGTCACGCAGTCCCGTCCAGACTGACGGAGCGTGCTCTGACATGTACTACATAGTGGCATATCTCCACTCTGCAGAAAGTGCCCATAAAAGCACAAGTTCAAACTAAAACTTTAATCTCCAGTGCTTAAGCACCGAAATTTGTATGGGCATGTCTGTTGAGCATACCTCAACTCCTGAATAGTACAGTACATTTCAAAGAATAAAATATGAGTGAATTGAATAAAAAGAACTATGAATCAAGAGATCCCCATTACTTACTTCTGTTGGCATTACGTTCATCATTAAATAAGGACCTGAAGAGCAGGATAGCTTTTGAATTCAGTTTCAAAACTTAAAAGTCAGGAGACAAGGGGATGGGTCCTCAGGCTGTCTGAGAGCCAATGACGCATTAATGTCAAGCAGGTGAATATTAACCTGTATCTGTGTCTCTGCAGGTTCCACAGTCTGATCTGGGTGACGTTTGGGATGGGAGTGGACGGGTCAGCGGGGAGGCTGGTCGGGGGCAGTGAAAACGGCACAGTGACCGTGTACAGCCCAGACGCCATCTTCACCTCAGGCGAGGACGCCGTCGTTGGCCAATCAGATAAACATACGGGTCCCGTCCGAGCTCTAGACTTCAATCCCTTTCAGGTAATTCAGAATAGCCTTTATCATTAACCTGCAGTGTATGGCCTAAATGCATTATATAGCCCTTTTAAAAATCTGTGTTTATTACTCTCTCTCATCTGTGAGTGAGGAGTAATTCTTTAAAATATTTATATAGACATTTTGACCATTTGCGTGTTGTGGGTGCTGTAATATGCATGACTGTGTAATAGAAACTCAGTAAAGTATTCGCACACTGTAATGACTATTATGTCAGGTTTTTCTCTCATTAATTATAGACCCATGCTATCTGTTTCAGAGTAATCTTTTAGCATCTGGGGCAAATGATTCAGAAATTTATATCTGGGATTTGAATAATTTCAGTAATCCAATGACACCAGGAACAAAGTCACAGGTAGGTGCAAGTTTTTGTGACTAAAGATCTTCTGTGTGCTTACTGAAATCTTTTGATTAACTGAATGAATGATTTGAATGGTGTTTGTGCTATTTTTTGGTATCTGCACACAGTTTTATTTAGTAGTTGTTGTTTTTATTTTTATATTTTGTTGTTTTTTATGTTTTTGATGAGACTTAAGGCTCTGTGCAACTGTGGTGTAAACTGAATGTCTAATAGTTCCTGTCTTTTCACTTTTTTAGCTGTGTGAGGTAAGATCAGGCATTTGCTATGAGAAAGAGACTTGATTGGGGTATGTGATTGGTTGATCAGTGCACGGTTTTCCTTGACAGTGTGGGCTTGTGGTTATTTTTATTAACCATTCCTCTGGACACTCTCCTTTCACTCAATCAATAAACCTGGTGTTTGGTCTGGACTCAAAACAGGTTTTTTTTTCTGGTCAGCTGTTTTTTCAAATAATGATTTTACTTCCTCGAAGTGACGTTTTCTGTCTCCCTTTGAATTCAGGCCACACGTTCAAAACTAATTCGTCAGAATGTGTTGTCTCTCATGGACAGTGATCTGTTGACTTGTCTGGGTGGTATCCATGATATGGTGACTTGTCGGGGTGGCATCTGTTGAAGTGAAAGTTAACGTGTACGAGAGTCTAGCAGTGTTAGTAAAACTGCTGTCGTCTCTGCGTGTCCAGCCTGTCGAGGACGTGAGTGTGGTGGCGTGGAACAGACAGGTCCAGCACATCCTGGCATCTGCCAACCCCAGCGGGAAAGCTGTGGTCTGGGACCTGAGGAAGAACGAGCCCATCATCAAAATCAGCGACCACAGCAACAGGGTGAGACGCTCTTACATGCTTAGACTGGACCCTTTGTTTGTCGTTTTTGTAAATCTGATATTGTTTTTTCAGTGTTTGTTTGTACTAAAAAAAAATGTTCCCAGAGTTGTTAAGTGTTCTGTAATCATGGGTACAGTTTATTTTGAACATGGTATTTTTGGCTACTTACAAGTGTAGACATTCTTTGCCCTATCAGTCAAACTTGTGTTCTCAGTCTTTATTTAAGATAAAAAAGAAAAAAATGCCAATGTGAATACATTATTATTTTTATATCCACTCATATGAGTTTTAGTGTTTCTGCCTGTCTTTGTCACCAGTGGTTATGAATATCTGGTGTGTTAATTCACTGGCTTGTGTGACTGACTGATGTGTATGGTTATCTGGTGTGTGTAACTGTCGAGTGTGTGTAATCCTTTCAGATGCATTGTTCAGGAATGCTGTGGCACCCAGAGGTGGCCACCCAGCTGGTCCTGGCCTCAGAGGATGACCGGCTGCCTGTTATTCAGATGTGGGACCTGCGCTTTGCGACATCTCCTCTCAAAGTCCTGGAGAACCACACACGGTTAGTCAGCAACTCACAGCAAGTCAATAAATAATCCTTCAACCAGTCTTTCAAAAGTGTTTTTATGACTGCGCAACTGTGTGCAACATAATCCATCAAAAGACGGTTCAGTTTGCTCTTGTTCTGCTCTGATCCAAAAAGTGACCATGCTTTCTCTGTGTCTCTGTTTGCATGTCTCCGTGTGTGTGTGTGTGTGTGTGTGTACTTTGTGTTGTCCGTCCTCAGAGGGATTTTGTCCATCTCCTGGAGTCAGGCAGACCCAGAGTTACTCCTGAGCAGTGCCAAAGACAACCGCATCCTCTGCTGGAACCCCATGACTGGAGAGGTCTGTGTATGGGCCTGCCCGCTCACTCAGTCTAATAAAGAAAAAGTTTCAGAAGCAGTCCCCAGGGTGTGAGGGCAGACGGATTTCTCCTAACCGTCTAACCCATGTCTGATACATATTTCAGATTTAGGAAGGCCCTGTCCCAAGATTAAGTCAGATTTATTACAGATCCTTCTCTGTAAAATTAGTCTGACAAGAACTTAAACATTAAGTAAATGTAGTTTCTGAAGGATAGCAGTACACACTGACATTCCCACACATAAATATGCGCTTTGCTCTGGTCCAGGTGGTTTATGAGCTGCCAACAGCCAATCAGTGGTGCTTTGACGTGCAGTGGTGTCCCAGGAACCCGGCGCTGCTCTCTGCCGCCTCGTTTGATGGACATATCAGTGTCTACTCTGTCATGGGAGGAAGCCTGCAAACACATCAGCACAGCAGCATTGACCAGGTGAAATTACACCACACAACCTCACTCAGTTACTAGTGAAATAGTACAAAATAAAGACCAAAAACCAGAAGTGCTGAGGATGTGAGTAAGCTGGTAGTTGAACTGATTTGTGGTTCTGACCACTGGCAGTAGAAAGAATTCTTGTCTCCTTTTTATGAGAATGTTCTTGGTCAGTAGCATTATGTCCCTATGTTCTCATGTGTCTGAGATAAGAGTGTCAGTGTTTTAGAAAATTCTACCATGAATGTTATCATATTTATTAAAAAAAGTGATGCTAAAAGTGTTGATTAATTGCTTGTTTTGAACTTTATGGCCTTTTAACATTTTATAATTTGTGACATTTTCTAATTCTGCCCTCTCAAAGTTTATATATTTGAGACTCATGGGTTTTTTGTTGAAAGCATCTGTCTTGTGCCGTGTCTACTCTCAGATCTCTGCGTCGTTCGACACTAATGACCCGTTTGGGACAGGACAGGTGTTACCCCCCCTGCAGGTTCCCCAACCTACTGCCCAGACCACCATCGTACCCCCCCTGACAAAACCCCCCAAATGGGTGCGACGGCCCGTGGGTGCCTCTTTCGCTGTGAGTATGACCTTATCACAGAGTACATCATATTCCAGCATGTTTTGGTTAAAGCAGTTAAAGCAGCCCAATTAGAGAAGAAGTACTCCTACTCAACTATGTACTGGTCCCACACACAGAAAAAGATCTGTCTGTTTGTAGGATTCTACTGAGGACATAAATATACCCACCAAGATTATAACAGTGGAAAGTGATGCACTGATATGAGAATGTTTTTTTCTTTCAATTGGCACTCATATTGTTTTGTGTTACACTGCCGTTTACCCTGTATCCGTGGTGATGAACTCTGCATCCTCTATGTGTTGCTGTAGTTTGGGGGTAAACTGATCACCTTTGAGAACCCAAAGCCTCCGCAGCAGCAGGTGGGCCAGCCCGTCCCCAGGCAGGTAGTCATCAGTCAGGTTACCACGGAGACAGAGTTCCTGCAGAGGTCTGGAGAGCTGCAGGCAGCCCTGCACTCAGGCTCTCTGTCCAGTTACTGCCAGGCCAAGATTAACAATGCCCCGTCTGACTCAGAACAGGACATCTGGAGGTTTCTCATGGTACTGAACAAACACACACGTAACAAAAACACACGCACGCATACATATTAGCCCTGCGTTCCCTTTCATTCACACGTAACACTCACTCACACACACACACAAATATTGATCCTGCATTCCTACACACACACACTGGATGTGAATGCATTTTTGACATAATAGGATTATGGGATTATAATCTCTAGATTTATCTTCATTTCTCTCACACGGTAAAATTCAGACATAAGCACACTTTGCAGTTGCAGCATTTTGTGGTCCTGAGTATCATGTTTTCAAATGAATTTTGACAGTGATCTTTTCATCTGTCTATCTGTCTTGTGTTGAAGTCCATCATAGCTCAGTCACAGACAGACATAGTTGATTGAACTAAACACAAAGTACTTATTGTTTTTTAGTTTGTTTGTTTTTTTTAATTGCAATTAGTCCTTTGCAATTATGTGTAGTTTAAATTTCCACATGCTAGTATTACAATACATAACATACATTTATGACTGAAAAATAAATAAATGAATCAAATAAATATAAATATTTTCAAAAAAATTTTTTAAAAGAAGTCTAAATTCGAATTAGTCCCTTGACTGTGTTCCTAGGTTAACTTTGAAGAGGAGGCCCGTGTGAAGTTTCTCCGTCTGCTGGGTTTCAGCAAAGAGGAGTTGGATAAAAAGGTAACAACTTCACTCTGTTGTATGTAACGCAGATTATTGGATAAATAAAGTAAATGGAGTAAATTTGCTGTTGGATGTGACCCTCTCCTTCCCTCACACTCTGTTCCCACAGATCTCCTCCTGTGTGGGGAAGAACCTGCAGCCCAACGGGCATGGCGTAGACCTCAATGACCTAACAGAGAAGATGCAACTGCTCTCTGCGCAGGTCTGTCTCTCCTCTGTTTTAAACCCACACACACACACACACACACACACAGACACTCACTCCAGACCGGGCCCTAATGGACACATGAGTTTGTATTTGTCTGGGTGAGGGCTTAGAGGAAGAAGATTGAGTAGTAATTCAGAGGAATGAGTAAATGGTGGTTATTCAAGTGAAAGGAGAACCCAAAGCCCTTAAAAAAGACAAGTGGATCCTCCATAAAACAGCCTTAACTAAGGGCATGTCTGTGTTTATTGGCCTAGTGTTTGGTGGTTTTTCAGACAGGGTTTTAAGCAGTTTGTAGTATCTGCCAATATCTGATCAAAATACCCTATAATATCTGCAGTATTAAGTGCTTATTTTATTTGATGTAAGTTTATGCTCTTTGACCTGTCGTAGATCATGAGACATAATTGTTTTATGAGCTCAAACACCATAAATCATTATTAGTCTTTTTGTTTTAGGTATCAGAAGTGTAAAAGTTGTGGAAAAGTGATGTGAGCGTGGGGTTTTATTTTTTCAGCGCTCAGATGAATCAGACGCAGCTGGAGACGACAGCTCCACTGCCGCTGACTTTTTCAGCCAGATCCCCAAAGAGAAGCCCAACTTTCACATCCCTGTTTCAACAGGTACGTCACACGCACACATACATACACATACACAGAGTTTAAAAGTGACCTTCTCAGATTAAGACCCTGTATTCACTCAAAGCGTTATGTATTTCATCTGCCTATTGTGGCCAAAATACGCTTAAAACCAACTTATAAACGTTGCTCTCCCTACAGAAAAATGAACATGACACTCGGAGATGATATTAAAGTGTAATAACTGATGTAATCATTGACAGTGTTTAGAGCTGTTTTCTTTTGGCCTGTGTAGACACAGATGGTTTGATAAGCCAGGCCCTGCTGGTGGGGAACTTTGAGGGGGCAGTGGATCTCTGCCTAAACGATGGCCGCTTTGCCGAGGCCATCCTCCTGTCAATCAGTGGAGGGGAGGAGCTTCTGAAAAAGACCCAACAGAGATACCTCAACAAGCAGACCAACAGCATCTCCATGGTAACCACACAGTCAAACAGCGCCCCAGTTGTTTACTGTTTGGCATTTCTTTTCTGTTTTTGGAGAGGCTGGTTTGAGTTCTTTAAATATTGCTTACTCCTCCAGTCCCCCTTCTTCACATTCTCTATTTTTCCAAAGAGCAGTTGGCATTTGTAATGTTGTCACAGTTACAGTCATTACTGAAACCCCATGCAGAATGAAGTTGATGCACCAATGACTCAAACATCGAGTTTGTTGGCTTAATAATTCGAGGTAATGAATAATAACCAAATGCCAAACAAGTCAATATAAGGGATGGTACAAGTAAACATGACAAAGCTCACAAACTATTTGTCAGAAAACAAGTTGGTAAAGAACATGGTGTAACTGAAGACTGTGCTCCGTAGCTGATCTCTTCGGTGGTGACTCAGAACTGGCGGGACATCGTGCAGAGCTGTGAGCTGGATAACTGGAAGGAGGCACTAGCCGCTCTGTTAACCTACGCCAACCCTGAAGAGTTCGCCCAGCTCTGTGGTAAGACTCCACGCTTCCAAATAAAACCCAGGAGAGGCCCAGGACATCTCAGAGAAAACCATGGAACATTCCATCAGAGTCAGTAGAACGCCTGGTCTTACTGACAAGGGCAAACTAATTCTCCTGTGGAAAATACAGGGTTCTGGTGAAGGAATGTCAAAGCAGAAACAAAGTGTTAGATATCAGAGCTTGTATCTGATCCTATTTTTTTTTTTTAACTTGACTGGCTATAAACCAAACATAACACTGCACCACAGATGTCACATCACTCTTAATACTGTCGTAAAAAAAAAAAACCCTCACACACATTGCATGACCTTGATATTTTTGATATTTGATGACTTTGTGGCTTATCATTAGTTGCATTGTAGTTTAGGGTGTAATGTAATGTAAGTGCTCTCCCATCTTGTTGTGGCGCTGTCTAAGTTCCACGTCACACCGGTGAACTCACATGTACAGTATGGCTGTTGTGACTGTGCTCAGAGGCCTGTGTCACATGTGCTCTCTCTGTGCTGTAGATACGCTGGGTGGGCGTCTTGAGACAGAGGGCACAGAGAAACGCAGTCTGCAGGCCTGCCTATGCTACATCTGCTCTGGAAATATCGACAAACTGGTGGAGTGCTGGACCATGCAGAGAGACTGCTCATCTCCTCTTGCTCTAGAGGTGGGTGACTGCACTACCACGCTTTGACACTAGAGGACACTATCTGCATATGCTTACTAAACATATTCACAGAGCATCACAGGTCAACTCAGGGAAGTCTGGTTAGGTTCCTGAACATATCAGGTGATTTCTACTAAGTTTATATATATGTATATATACATATTTATTGTATGTGTACGTATATATATATGTATGTATATGTGTGTGTGTGTTTTAAATATATATACATACACACACACATGTATATATAAAATCCCATCCTTGCCTCTGTGGGCGGTTTTCTTTCCCCTCTAAGCTCGGGTCCTCTACCAGAGGCCTGGGAGCTTGAGGGTCCTGTGCAGTATCTTAGCTGTTCGTAGGACTGCGCTCGTCCGGACAGAGATCTGGGATGTTCTTCCTGGGGTCTACTGGAGCCACTCTTCCAGTTTGGGGGTCACAGCTCCAAATGTTCTGATTACCATGAGGACCTTTTCTAGCTCTTCTTTCAGCCCTTGATGTTTCTCGAGCTTCTTGTGTTCCTTCTTCCTGATGTTGCTGTCGCTTGGGACTGCTATGTCTATCACTATGGCTTTCTTCGCCAGTAGTGATATATAGATGTGTGTGTGTGTGTGTGTTGAGAGAGATATATGTAAAATGGACAGCTCTAAAATGTGAATGTTGAATGAATGAACCTCTAAGTGAATATGAGCAAATAAATATACAATTTCATTTCATTTTCATCTGTCAGTCTGTTTGTTTTCCTGTCCAATTTTAACAACCAAAAAGCAGACATTATGTGTGAGTGTCTGATGATAACACTGCCCCTTTGTATGTGTGTGTGTCTCTGTGCGGGTGTGCGTGAATGACAGGACCTGGTGGAGAAGGTGATGGTCTTGCGGAAGTCCATCGAGCGTTTGCGTAACAGTGAGGTGGCAGTGCAGAGTGCAGTGCTGGCTGATAAACTCATTCTCTATGCCAACCTGCTGGCCTCCCAGGGCAACCTGGACACTGCCATCAGCTACCTGCCCAACAGCCCAGAGCAGGTCAGTTAACACACACTCACACTCACACACACACACAGAGTGACCAAAATCTGAACAGAGCATCTGAGCAATCTGAGCTAACCTGTCGTCAGATCACCTCACACAGGCAGGTGGACACACACACAGGTATCACCCCACCAGTTCAGAGCAGGTCAACTTACGTACCATCACATCGCATCACGGCACATCACAAACACACACACACACACACACAGAATTGCTTGCCCAACAGTCCAGTGCAGGTCAGGTAACACACCATTACATCTCCTCACACCCCCACCACACCCACAGGATAATTACCTCCGATCAGCCCACACACACTCATCACCCCACATGCACGTATGTAACCTTTCACCGTCTGGATGATTACTCATCGTAAACAGATGAGATCAGATCATGTCTTTGGCAAGAACATTTGTTTTCATTCAGAATAGCACAGCTTGACTGCAGAACTGACAACCCTCTGAGTGGTTTAATGTCTTTCATTCTGCTAAATATGTGTTTATAGGGTAGAATGCATTTTATCACATTTACTGACTGCACCCTGACAAATGGCAGATTTTTGTTTGTTGTTCTTTATATTTGTGTCGAACTGTCACTGAAATATTTAGTCACCTTTAGAAGGAAACTTTTGCATGTGAATTTTTTTTAAGTAACTCTCAGAGTTGCTCTCTCTCATTCTGGCACAGTAACATTTAATCAAATATAGTGTTTCACTGTTAAATGATTACTGGAAGTGAGCATGAAGCATTTGGAATATGTTCCTTCTAAACCCTCTCCAGAGATTAACAGAGTGAGCAAAGCTAAAATACACTAAAATATATTTAAAAAGCCAATTGAAATGTAACAAGAGTAAATGATGTTTAAATGTTTGAAGTGATGGTGTTACATCCTAAACATTTGTCCACAGGCCAGTATCAAAATGCTGAGGGACCGTTTACTCCACGCCCAGGGAACAGGTACCCAGGCTTCACAGACCCCCAGTCAGTACCCAAGAGCCCCCACAGGAGGCGCTACACCTGCACCTTCCTTCACACCGAAACCAGCAGCCGCCCCGACGCAGATACCAACCCAGAAAACACACCCACAGGTCAGTTATTGGCTCGGAATGTCCACGAGCACCGCCAGGCCCAAAGGTTTACAGAGCAGGATTCTGTTTGATATCAGACTACCATTTCCAAATGTGATGTTGAGAAATGATTGATTTCGACTGCTCTTGTGATGAAAGTCTAGACAGTCGGAATTTGTTTAGCTTATCACACAAGTTACTGCACATAATTGCCGGGCGTGCGCTATGAGATGAAGAAATCCCGAAGTACTTTTGGTCTTAACATGAAGTACCCTGGCTGTATTCAAAGTGAATTCATGCACTGTGGCTTTAGCGTCAGACAAGGTTAAAGTGAATATGCTCTGTCTGGAGTTGAAATATTTTTATTAAAAGAGTATAGACTAGAATAAATAAAGGGCGGGGTCTTTGCTCTGGTGAGACGTGTGTTCCAGCGTTAGTCCAGGAGGTTGGATGACACTGGGCACACATTGCTTTGTTACCTGAGTAAATGAATGAATGTTTTTTTTTTTACAGCCTCAGTACCCGTCGGCAGCGCCCTCTCAACCCCCGTACCCACCCACAGCGCACTCTGGTGCCACCCAGCCCCCAATGCCTTCCATGTTCTCTCCACAGGCTCCGGACACGATGCCCCCTCCGCCCACCTCCCACATACCCACTCCAGGCGTGCCGCGGCCCACTTTACGGCCACTCTACCCACAACACCCTGCCACTGCTCCAGGTACCGCCCACGACATACAAAGACCTGTCACTCACTGCAGTATCCTGACTGCCACTCATTTACTGAGATGTTCATGAGGCATTGGGGTTTTATTGTTTGTTTGTAATTTGTGTTTTATACATGAGTTCTGAAGTGAGTAATAATGTTTCATAGATTTGTGTAGCAGGTCAGTGTTAGCTTTAACCTTTTCGTTTATTCCATTGGTTTTAATGCAGTGACTGAGCCAGTACACGTTTAGGCTAGCAGACCAGACTTAGAGTCCACATAAGGTTTATGCTTAGATTTCAGTCTGATTAGATTCAGAGAAGTTACTGTGGTGTGCAGCTAACTAAACAGTTCCACATTCATTCAAATGGTGAATATTCTACCAACTCCATGGCAAACTTTTGCCCTCGGTCTCATATCTCCTGTCCTTTCTTCCCCTCTCTTCCTCTGTTATCAGGCTTCCCTCCATCTCAGCAGTTCCATCCACCGTCGCCATCTCTGGTCGGACCTGTTGGCTTTGTCCCTGGGCCCGCGATGCCACCCTCAAGTTTGACCGGTCCTCCAGTGCCCCCTTCCTCTGCCCCTGGTGGTGCTCCCATGATTCCTAATGCTGCGCCACCCCAGCCGGGCTTCATCCCTTCCACCTCTATGCCATCTATGCAGCCAAGCTCACTGCCAGGGGGTCCCATGCCCATGTTTCCAGGGGCTTCACAAAACCAGGGTCCTGCACTGCCACCAACTAGCGGCGTATACCCACCCATGGGGCCGGGCTACCCACAGGGAGGTCCTGGGGCCCCCCCAGCGAAACCCTTCTCCACCCCTGCAGTTCCACCCCCACCCACAGGTAAAGTTTCAAATGTTAGGGGAGACTGGTGTGTTTTGTACACTACCGTTACAGTGAAAAGAGAGTTCTATCAGTGAAGAAATGGCAGGGGAGATAAAACAGATGTTTCATTAGTGAAGGGAGGGCCTTTAAGCCATATCTTAAATTGGCCTCATTCAGTTCCTCATGAGCTGATATGGATGTAAGGTATAAAATGAATACAGAAACAAAAACTTCAATGTCAATTCTCAGGAAGATACAAAAATCAAAAACATTGCAGTCATAGTTTGGTGACTAACCAACCCAATACACATTTTGCTCATTTTTAAGTGGTACCTTCTCACTTCAAATCAAATTTTGTGAAAGAGAAGATATGTGTGTTCCTGGATACTTGACTTTGAGTCTAAACTAAAGAACATCAACAGTGCATAGATAGATAGATAATAGACAGACAGATGAACAGACACAAACTTGATGAACACTCTCTTTTTGTATAACTTAAGAATGAAATGTTGTAGAGGCTTGAGAAAGATTGAAGATGTCTCCATTTGAATTTCAGGCTTTTTTCCTTGGCTGAGTTCCCATTATGAGGATGAAGGTGACAGGGTCGTGTGTTTGGTCTTTAGAGTGTGACATCATGTGCTTTGGGGCAGGGGGCTAAAAACAGCACCACACACACGCATTAAGAATTGGCTTACTAATATCAGTGTGCGTTTTTGTTTTTTGTTTTTTGTTTTTTTCTAAGTGAACCGCTCGTTAGCATGTTAGCATCTTTGCTAAAGCTATTTGCCTGTTATTAAAGAAATGCAGACAAGGGAATGAAAGCACTCAAGAGAATGTTTTGACTTCTAAATCTGAATTAGCTTTGGGAAAAGTTCCTTTGACACTGATGATTCCCTCGGTTCAACCGTGATGTTTCAAGGGACGTGCTTTGAGTGAGGCGCATTTCACTATGTTGCTGTGAATTCATGGCAGTCGAGGCACTGAGATGTGTGAATTTGGTTGTGTGTGTGTGTGCGTGTGTATGTGTGTGTGTTTCTTCGCAGAAAATTGCTCCTAGTGAACAGAGCTACACAAATCGAGAGGCAGTATTGCGCTGACACTAACGTTTTGGCTTTGCTCTGGTCAGGTACACAGGAAGGATGGAACGACCCACCAGCCATACGAGGAGCCCCAAGAAAGAAGAAGGTATCAGCCCGTTCAATCCTTTCAGCGCTTCCACACTTTTCCTCCTCATAGCAGAGGGATAACTGTATCGTCACCGAGCTTACATGAGAGCCGGACCAGTCAGAAAAGCTCTTTGTATCGGACATTTGGTGTTGTAATTTACTATGTTAGCTCAGCAGAAAGGATTTCAAACAGAATAAGTGTAGAATGTCTTATTGCAAACTGTTGTGGTTTCTCTGCAACTCCTTGAAGCATATTTAATGAATATTGAAGTATATTTAATGAATATTGCACAAAAAGAAGTTGTTTTATTCATATTAATACACATGTGAAATGCCCCTTTTGTATCAACACTGACTGGAGTGCAGAGCAATATTTGTTTGTGTGTATGGTTAGTGAGTGAGTGTTATTTTTTCCCCCCAGCTCCCAGAGAATTACACTCCACCTGCCCCAATCACGGCCCCAGTCATGGGTTACCCCGTGGAGGCTCCTGCCCCCCAGGACCATGTGCAGGTGCCTCCAGGCGCCCCCCAGGAGCCCAGCGTTCAGGTGAAGACCATGAAATAATGATTTGTTGAGATGCTGTTCTTTGTTAAAGTTAGTTTGGTATTTTTTTGCCTTCTGATTTTCTGTGTGCTGACCAAAAACAGCTTTATCAAACTGGGATATAGTTGGATGTGTTAGTTGGGGAAACTGAAATCTCTCTCTCTCGTTCTTTCTCTCTCCCCTTCTCTTTCCGTCTCTCTCCCTTTAACTCTCTCTCACACAGCTCCTCCAGCAGTTGCCTGCTGAGCGCGTGGAGCAGAGAGAGATCCCTCTCGAACATGTCACCCTGAAGACCACTTTCGACAGCCTGGTCCAGCGCTGCCAGCTGGCCGCAGGAGACCCGGTACACACTCACACACACACACACTCACAAACATACTCTCCAATACAAATACACAAAGCGCTTCACAGTCTGCCCTAATCAGCTGTTTTAGAATTACTCAGCAAAATTAATCTGATCTGACCTTTGTTTGAACACACCAAACAATGTTCTGGAAACTTTCTCTTCACAGCAAACAAAGAGGAAACTCGACGATGCATCAAAACGCCTCAGTCACTTATACGACAAGCTGAGGGATCAAGCAGTAAGTTGTAACAGGGTGTTAAGTAAAGCTGTCAGGTTGAATGAGGCTGGATACGCTGATGCTATGGAAAAGGCTCCTTTTTTTCTAGTACATTGGCTCTAAGAGGTGTTGAAATTGAATTTGACCACAACTGCATTTTCCTTCAATAAAGAGGTAAATGTTACCCCCATTATTGCTGCCTGTAGGTGCAAAAGTTAATCACATAGCAACTTAGATTACATCCCAGTTTGAGACTTTTGGACTAAGGGTCTTTTCCATAACCCAGACACTAATACAGCAAGCAGCAGGATTATACGTGGACATTCTTTTGCCTCTCATTTCAAACCAGCAGCTTTAAACCTGATCTGACATATCACACCTTTTCTAACTGATGTATCCCTCCACCTGCAGCTGTCTCCCAGTATCCTGGCCGGGCTTCATGAGATCAGCCGCTGTGTAGCCAGCCGGAACTACCTTCATGGCCTAGAGGTGCACACACAGATCGTCAGCAGCTGTAACTTCAGCGAAGTGTCTGCTTTCATGCCCATCCTCAAAGTGCTAATGACCATCGCCAATAAACTGGGCGTCTGAGAGAGATCCCCACACAGACACACACCAAACTTCAGTGTTAACAGCAACGACAACAAAAATTAGATAGGAATTTATTTATTTCTCTGGGTTTTGATCTGTTAAAACTGTGCTTTGATAATTACACTATTGCTTCAAAATGCTGGTATGAATTAAGAAGTTTTTTGTACCCTTTTTTTTGTTCCTCCCCGCCCAAAAATAATCTTTTTGGAGAGTGCAGAGTGGTGAGGTAGTGAATGTCCTGGTGGATTTTGTGTTTTGTGACTCTGTAGGTGAAAATGTTTGATGAACATTGGAGAGGTGTATGGTTAGCATGATGACATTTAAGAGGTTAGAGAGCCAGGTTACCTGAAAGTTGTTTTTACACTCCTGAACGCTGACATTAGTGGAATGTTAGTTTAATGTTTCTTGAATGTTAAACATGCACTCAGAAGTGTTGGAGAAGTGAATGTTTGCCCTCATCTGCAAAGATTCAGTTGCACGCTGATGCAGATACAGCAAACAGAAAAACACTCCTTTGGAGGAGATTTTAAAAAAGCTGGACTTTGTCCAACTGTTCTCTTCTTTCCCAACTAAAACGCAAAGTCTACATTACACCATAAAGAGTGACTGAATGTAACTTATCAAAATGAACTGATTGACCAGAGAAAGAAAACAAACTTTAAAAAAAATATATTAAAGGGCCTTTTTTTATAAAAGCACTTGGCAGTTGCAGACGTTTTGAGCTTGTGCAAGACCAGTCGGACAACCAATGATTTGGCCAGTTTGTTTCTTTTGGTGTTGGCGGTTGCTCAAAACTGTTTGTCTTTTCGTAAATCTGGCCTCCACCGCTTCATGGTTGACGCTCTTTAGCTTAAAAGTCCAGCCTGCAGTGCCAAAAATACATATGGTTTGAAGGGTTTTCGTATAGCAGAATGTTCTGGAAATAGAACGGAGAACACAATAAATCCATGCGTACTCAACCGGACCAAACCGTGTCGGAAACGTGCCCAGCTGTGACTTGTCTGAAGAGACATCCTTCCCAATACATACTTTATTTTTATTTGCATTGATCTCCTCGGACGTGATTAGTAAAACAACGAGTGAACAGTCCTCACAGACTGATCACCTTTTTAACTTTCACCTATCCAGTCTTGTAGTATAAAGCCGCGCATGCCAGGGAGACAACGTTGTTTTAGTCTTGTGGCGTGGGCCTCATAAATCCCGACAGGCAGGTCCTTCGATTTTCTCTGGCTCTGATAAGAGTATGTTGTTGCTTTGTGTTCAGTCGCCCTGTATCGTTAGTTGTGTGTTTATGCGTATGCGTTTGTTGATGGTTGGTAGATGATTTTGTTTTTTTACTGAAACAGTAAAGACGGGTGTGTTGACGCTTAAAACTGTCTACTGTACTATGAGTTGAGAACCAGTTCTCGTAGATATCTCCCCTGTGCTTTCAGTCATGCTCCGACCGACCTGACTTTTCTTGAACTGCTCTAATTCAGAGTCAGAATGAAATACTAAAGAACCAAATTACTTTGTTGTTTATATTAAATTTATATCAAAGAGTATGCTCAACATTTATCCAGCGTGATGGATCATCAAAAAAGGAAGAAAAAAGAATTTTGTCCTATCAAACGAGTCACATCTACAAATGAAGTGACACAAGACGAGGAAGTGTTAATGGTCGATATTTTCGACATGTACGGTTAAGAATAAAATATGTTTTCTTGCAACAGTTTTCAGTTGTGTAATTAAATCTGGTTTGCAAACAGACAATTGGTGTTATTTCTAACGTCCAACAAAACAAGTCTTATCACGTTAATACTGTTCTTAGGTAGTGGCCAAATGTTGCAGTTGTCCAAATCGTATCAGGCGGGAGCAGAGAGTCTCTATTTCGGTCTGAACGGTTCATGTGATGTATGAAACTATGTTATGCTTATGTGAGACTTACTCATCATTGTCAGAGAAAGTCATAGATCTGTCTATGAGAGAACATGTACTGTTAACGGTAACTGACGTTACTTCAACAGGGCCGCTGCAGCTGAGCAAAAATTCTGCTGATCCGAAGAGAGGGCATTTGCAAGTGCCTCCGTGCCTCTATTTTTTTGCCGCACAAGTATTTATTCAGTCTATTTCTGCTCATGTTGTCATTTGTGGCTGTACATTCTTTCATATAAAACATGATAAAATCAATTTTCCGTCCCCTGGTTGCCTCTTTTTTTCCCCTTGTTGTATAAGAACTTCTTAAGAGTTAGTCTGGTTCCTAATAGGGACTAAACTGAAGGTCGTTAGCACTGTAGAATTAATGCTGTGTTTTAACAGGCAAATTAATTGAAAATGTGAAAATAAATGATTTCAGTAGTTGTCTTGCTAGGCGTGTTGAGTGGTGAAAACATGTTCTCTCTATTAGATCACTTCATCACATCTCTTCTGAATGCGTAGGGGTGAAGTTAAGGGCTTGTGTTTTGTGCGTTTGTTTTAATGACCACATGGTTATGAGACATAATTCAGATATCTTTCTTATCTCGAGGAGATAATGATTGAAAGACTATGATATTACGTCCTAATATCACAGGGTGAACTGTTATGGTGTGAGGAGCGGAAGATTAAAATTTATGTCACTTAACCGCAATAAAAACATAATTTAGCGTCTGATAAAACTGATTATACATCCAGGCGCAGTTTAATCCCCAACTACTGTATTGTCCTTCAGTGATGTCAATCTCACATTTTGCCCAGCAGGGGGGGTCATCTCTAAAGTTTTAATGGGACCTTGAAGGCTAGATTTTTATGGTTTTAAATAAATTTTTTATGGTTTTAAATACGTATCACGGTGACGTTTATTGTGAGAAAAAAACAGATTTATTTCAAAACTCCAAACTGCGGTCTTTCACCGTTTTTCTCTTTGGATATACAGATACTCGGTGCCAGAAACTCAACAGCATCTCTCGGGTTACTATGGGCTTTTTTTGCACACCGTCGGTTCATCAGCCTAACGTTTCTGATAGTTCTCGCAGTCTTGTAGGCTTAGGTTTTTATGTGCACGCGATGCTTTTAATTATGTTGATCAGAATTACAGGAAGTAGAGTTCGTTTTCTTGGCAGACTGAAGGTGATGTCAACACATCTTATATGTGTTAAGTGTTTCAAACGTTACAGCGACTGTACATAAACAGGATCTGAGCGTGATGTTTAACAGAACCGTCTGATTTCCACGTCATGATTTTCTCACTGAGGTACGGGTCGTCGTTATGTTTCGACCTGAACCTTGGAAAGCTGACTACGGTACGTCTTGGTGATCTATCGAGAGGTTGCTAGTTTACTTGTCTCGCGGTATAATTACGGGTGTCTGTGCGTATGTCAATCTAATTTTAGGAGCCACCATCTGGATTGGACATAGAGAATCATACAAGTACTTCACCTTCTCTGATTGGCCCAGTTTGATCAGACGGTGTAGCCAGTTTAGCGCATGAACTTCCCGGGGATGTTTTTGAACTATAGTAACCTTTTGACCGTGACGTAATCTCTCCTCACAGTAGCTGTTTCGTTCATTTCCCAAAATTTAGGAAGAATCTTTAAGAATTGTCTGTACCGCAGGTCATTCAGTGCATGTCATGTTTAAGATTTTTTGCGAAGCCTGTTATCAGCGCAGGACAGTCCATCATTTTGAGATGAACGTTGTGAATAGATTGAAAATGTTGGCATGCCCACGAACGGTGTCGGGCTGATTCGTAGAGCAGTCCTTGTGAAGTATTTGAACACCCAACTGTAAAATGTCTGTCAGAAACTTTCAGAACACAGGTTACACAGAACAGAAATGTCCGTTATAAAATAACATTTTGTAATCGATGCTCTGCTGTTTCCTCTGAGGGGATCAAAAGAAAATAAAAGTAAAGTACAGGATAATAGAGTGTAGACCATAAAACAAAGCAATATTTCTATAGAAAGTACTGCATGTTTCACTTTCAGGAACAAGCCCTATAACTTTGACAACCGTTTTTACACCTAATTAGTCCACATTTAATTTCTAAATAAAAAACGAAAACATTCCTTTACATGTTATAGAACTGTATGAATGGTGTCTTTACTGACACTGCTGTATGCTTTCGGTACTGATCATTTAGTGTTGAACTGCCTGGACGTATGGAACCGCGAGCGGTGAAAATGCTGATTCGACAAATGTTCGCCTCCACAGTTGCTTTTGCCATTGTGCTGTGGAAGAGCCAGAATTACAGGCCTTGCCAACTATGTAGCAGAAGAGTGTGGCGGATTTAACGCAGAGCCTATATGCATGCCAACACGTATTCAGTGGGAAATGTTCTGCTGAAACATATACTAGCGATTACTCTTAAATGGAAAATAGATTTCCTTCGTGGTACTTTTGTACATTTGTGGCGGTGACTTACTCTCAGTATCATTCCAAATTGATTGAGCGGAAGCTTCAGTGCGGCTGAAGTTACCCACCCGTCAAAACTGAGAAACTGCTGAACAATACGTAAAGAGTTTTAACTGCCCAAAGAAGTATTTTTTATTATTTGTTTTACGACAAAGAAGCAAAGAGTCATAGTACAGCTACATAAGGAAAGGAATGTTCTTTTCGAACACGTTCTGCAAATCCATAATGTATTCTGGCATGTCTAAATAAACACATGCTCTAACTTGCCCACACAATCAGAACCACACGGAGTAACAGCTAAGACAACTGAACCTCGTCGGCAAGGCGTTAGAGTCTGAGAACTCTGTGGTGTAATGCATTGACAATGGGGAAGAATTTGTAAGACTTTGTATGTTTATAATTCACCGATGATCATTCAGTTACCAGAAAAAAAAACGAATATCTGCTCGTTTAAGCGTGAAGATGTGTGATTGCTAGCGCAAATATGAAATGAAGGTAAATTAAAGGGTCGATGAGTAGATTTCCTGAGAAGATAAGACGGGTTTTGGAATACTGGTTTTATTCGAATAAGAGAAATATTACCATAGTGATAGGGATACTGGAAACAGGAAACACAGTCCCTGCCTCAGTAAACATCTGCTCCATGTACACAGACACCACGTTACTTGCAAAATATGTTACATGGGATTTCTTAAGGCATTAAGAACACCGGGCAACAGCCGCTTTACAAAACGGTTGGGAGCTGTGAGGTTAAAAAAAAAGCCTGTGAACTTATCTGTAAATGTTCTTTGTACAAGTGTGTTTGTTTCAGAGGAATCATTCACCTCGTCACTAAACAGCGTGGTTTCTTAAGTGTTAAAAACATGGCATCTGACTGGTTTGTCATACGTGCCAAAAATAAACTATGGTTAAACTTATATAGTAAAGACTGGATATGTCTTCGTGCCATGTTGTTATAATGTCTCACTCTCTCACTGCTCTTGGTTGATCCATCTCATATGGGCTTAGATAGAGCTTATTTGCTGGACTGTCTGTCAATCATTCAACATCATTTAGCCCTTCACCCCGGAGAGGAGCACAGGCCATCGACAAATGTCCATCACCACATGAGGTTGTCTTCAGTCTCACTTTCTTTGTCCATACGTGACCATAAAATGGTCATTGCCCTTTTCCTCCATATCTTCACAAGCCTTAATCAGTCAGTGTGAGGGGAGTTTTAACAAAGGTTAAGGGTTATAAGGCAATAGACAACATACTGACTCCATTATTTAAACACAGGGGAGACCATTCAACATATGCCCCAATGTCTGCAGGTCCAAATGAAACTACAGTTCATGCTGAACAAAATCCGGAAGCTTGGAGAATTTACAGTTTTATGTTGCCACAGAAAATTGTAGACAACTGTGAGACCAAATAAGCCAAAATGAGACCTCCTGCACTCCCGCTAGTTGAATGAAGACTTTTGTAAGATAAAACCCAAAAGAAAGAAGCTTTTTTATTGTTGTTGGATTTTTTTTTGGTCTGCACATGCACTATGGAGAAACTGAAATCACATGAAAGGCTTCAACCAAAGTTCAGTGTGTCCTCTGCATGAAATACAATTACTTCAGATCATGTGACTAAACATCATTTCAGGAAGACATGAGTGTCTTTCCAAAGACAAAAAAAAAGATAAAAACAGAGATGATTTTTCAGACCATTTTTTTTAAAATGCAGCAGAATTTTAAACATGGGTGGAATTTTGAAATGAGCATTAACGGATGCAAAGAAAACACTATGATGCAGATCAGTGTGAAAATCACTAAGCCAGCAATGACAAATTAAGAAACCATATCATGTAAAACTTTACGTACACGCTCATGCTTCACCCACCCTTTGGTCAGCAATACAGTCACAAATTCCAGCAAGTTTCAATACAGGGTCCAGTGCTTCTATACTGTATTGTTCTTACACCCACAGTTATGATCTGTCCTGACTCTCTGAATATGGATACATTTGTATTTGCTAAACCTGGTTTCTGTACACCTAACATTCTGTTCAAGATCCAGCTTTGGCAACTGAAACATACATTAGGCTCACATTTGGGTACAGTGCAACGTCCTTGGCAAAATATCGCAATACGTCAGTACTGCTCAATCATTTTTCCACCTTTGTGCTTTATAGTTGACAAATTTTTTGGCTAACTTGTTCTCTTGTAAACAGTAAAGAAGTCTGAAAGCATTGACAGGCCTGGCTCAGAGTCACGAGAGAAATATCAGTGATCTTCAGTCCAGATATTCCTGATGGTTTACTTTCACAGTGTCTCTGTTCTCTTCATGTCTCAATACAAAGTTAAAAAAGAGAAATTTGACAAAGGAAACAGGCATTGATGTCAAGGGAGCTGTAAAACCAGGGCAACTGTTCATAACTCAATTACTTCATACATGTATTTGACATAGACTTGCAGTTTTCACACAGTGGCACAAAACAGTAAAGAGTTCCCTAAGTAGAGTCAAGATCTGAGGACAACAGTCGAACCTAACACTGATTAAACCAGTGATCCAATGTACACAGACAGTATCTACTGGCTCGGTCACAAAGCATGGATAAAGCTGGAGAGTCACAAATATTTGATCTCAACATGGTTGGCTGATAAATCCCCAAACCTTCTATAATAAGGTTTTGTGTGTATATATTTTATATATACAACAGCTTACTACACTCTTCCTCACTCAAGTATCTGCTCTTTTCTTTCCCTTGGTGGAAACTACAAGATTTACTCTTCAACATACTATTAAGGCTGTTACTGCAGAAGTAGAGTAGAAATGTTTGACCAAAAGGTTTCCATGATTGCAACTAGACAGAGGACAGTCATGTAGTGCGTTCTCCTGTTAGGGCAGTACAGCTTAACATCATTAATGAGACTGTTCCAATTCCCTCTCAAAAAGAAGTTTCTTTCTTTTACCTCCTAAAGAAGTTCTCCTCAAGCTCAGAACAAACGATTTATTGAAATTCATCATGAACACAGCTTAGCACTGACTAAACAGCTGACCAATCTTTGATGAGTTGAGCAAAATGATGCTAATCCAGGGCTGGAAGCAAAGACACAGTCATCACTGTAGTGAAATGAGAAAACACGACTCTGACAATGCCCAACTCAATAATCACAACGTATAACTCTAAGGAACATTGGTTCTCAGTCTGTTCCTTAGGATTTCCCAACCTGCACATCTTTGTTTCAGCCCCTCATTATTCTGCAGACAGAGCCAACCAAGGGTTTGATGATGAGCTGTAGTCAGGTGTGTTAGTGTTGAGCTGAGACTAAAGCAGGACAGAATGAGAACCACTGCTGTAGGAAACAGATATCCATCCCAATACTGGATGTTTTTCTTTCCTTTTTCCCTTAGAACCCTCTACCAGAATATATGTGTTAGTAAGGATGCAATTTTTTGTTATTATAGATTTTTTTTTTTTGCTGTTGTTGTTACTAATATAAAAGGTATTGACACAAACGTGTCCGTTTTTGACTCAAGGTAGAGAATGTCAAGGTGTCACATCAGTTTAATAAAGTAATTTGTGCCTTCTTTGGGAGTGGTGAATTTCTTCAGGAAAGCTCTCAACTGCAGCTTGAGTGTGTTGAGCAAGCCATCAACATCCTCCAAAGGAAAAAAAAAAAAAAAGAAACACACAGGTGCCCCAGAGGAACATCTCTGTGCTCCAGCTTTGTCACAGAGGCTGGTCCTTGGGCAGATGGGAGCTTGTGATGGAAAGCTCCTCTACTTAAGCACCTTAAAAAATATCCTCTGCTGCAGTTGAGAGGAACACGGACAAAAGTTAAACAGAGAGCCAGGTTCCCTTTTAAAAATGGGAATTAATTGGGGGGAAAAAACCTTTCTCACAAAGGGTCATGTGAAGCTTTTACTCTGAAGCTACACAACACAGAAACCTCCCAAAACACACAATGCTGTACATGTTGTTGGGTTTGGTGTTTGGTTTTTTTTTTTCTTTTTGATTTATTTTCTTCTGCAAACTAATGTTTTTAGTTTTTTATTTTTTTCCAGAAGGTGGAACCCTCTTAGCCACTCCTGTGACTTCCGTCTCCAGTGCGCTGGACGCGTGCCAGGACCAGCTCGCGGGAAACCTTCTTCCGCTCTTTGGCCAGGCCAAGATAACACATCAGGTCAATGAAACAGGTGGTAAGATTCAGTTTCCAGCCAAACTCGCTTGTCGCATAGTCATACGGGAATGTGTGATGGTAGTTATGAAATCCTTCACCTGAAAATTGATGCAAAACAGGCAACATGTTCATTATCATATATGTGGTTACAAATCTTAGTGTTTAAATTTTATCCAACATATTTAAACAAAAATTAAAATGTCAAGTCACTTATTGAAAAATAGGTCATGCATGACAAGCATTCAGCTATTGACTTCTTTCCATCTACTGTATGTAAAAAAATATTACTATAAAAATATTTTTCTCTTTTCAATGTCAGTTGGTAAGCTGGGACACAGTTTACATTATTCACCAAGCTACCATTAACATCGAACCTCACTGCATAATATATAATAAAGAATGGGTCAAATACTACTCCAAACAAGGTCAGCTGTCCATCCCGCTACGCCATGTCCAATATTAAAGCAAGAGCAGTAATCTTTGGACGTACATATGGATGTGCTTAGCTAAGAAACTGTAAAACCACCATTTCAGTGCAATGACAACAACAGCACCACATACCAATGGCACTGAAGGTGACAAACTTGTTCTCACGAGGGTTGATGTTGGCATCGTAGGGGCGGTTTCCCCACATGTGGGCAGCACTGTTGACAAGCCAGGTGGCGTTCAGCACCAGCGTGTACCTCAGTAGGGCGGGGATAAAGTAGGCTACCCACAGAGATTCACCCCACAGGTACCAGGGCACCAACATAGGCACGAGGAAACATATGACCAGCACAGAGACCTTGTAGTGTCTGTATAGGAGTGAGAGAAAGAGAGCAAGGGTAATTAGGTCAAGGATATTCCCAGTGTGAGGCCATGGCGGCTTTGGGCACCGCATCTGCATTGCAAATGAGATTACTGGACGAGTCCTTTTCATTGTGTTACTCAGCAGCTCAAATAAAGAAGCACTGTGCCCGACGTGACCATCCCTAAGCGACAAGCACGAAATTCACCGTGGAAGTCAAATGAAACAAACAGATCTGCCTTGCAGCAGCAGGGGCACGTGTAAAACACACTAGTTTCACTCGGTACAACTGAACGTTTTCGTTTGTTCTTTACACCTCTGTGAAATCGACTGAAGGACACAGCACTTGTAACACATCCGTGGCAGCTCGAAAAGATACCGCGGTAAATCATCTACTCAGATTTGGGAAGGAAAAAACGGTTAAATCAACAAATCAGAATGACCCCCTGAAGGATATGACTGCACTGTAAACAATGCTTGACCGAACAAACATTAAGTGGCTCGATTCCTGGCCATGCACAAATAAGCTTACATGCTTGTTCTTTCCTCATATCTGTTCACCACAAATCTAAATAGAACCAATAAATACGACCTAAGTATTAAGACTCTGTGTGCAATTTGAATAAGGATTCCTTGCTATTATTTTTCAGTCATATGCTGATATATGAAATCATCAAACAGATATGAGAACACTGTGGGTGCATGAAAACTGGGTCAACTGTTCATACACGTCTGTGCCAGGTGAGGCCTGAAACATTGCTCTGTTCAAATTCACCTTCTTTGAAACATCACAACTTTATCAGCCTTTAAGTCACTGAGCTCCAGCTTGTTTCCTTTCTCGATAACGTCGGGGTGTTTGCGAACCAGGAGCCAGCCAATGTGAGCAAAGAAGAAGCCCCTCTGAGCGTTGTGAGGGTCTGCATCCGTCTCCGAGTATTTGTGGTGAACTCGATGGTCCCGTGCCCACTCATAGATGTCATTCTGTAGGACCGACAAAAAATTATCAGTAGGAAAAAAAAAAAGATCAAAGATGTTTAATGCTGAAATACAATTTAAAAGATACCAAAATGAGTGGTATGTAAACTGGCAGACTCTTACTGCTAGGTGATGTATCTGAATAAAGAGTTTAACCATTGTTAATATGTTCGTTTGTCTGGCAGTCATTCATGCCGGAATATAAGAGTGCAGATTAGGGATGTTACCTGGAAGGCCATGGAGTTGGCAAAGGCAAGGAAGATTCTTAGTGGTAACGTGGCTTTGTAGGACCTGTGACTCCACAGACGGTGTGCTCCGGCCGTCACTCCTAACGCACTTACCACAAAACAAAAAAGAGCTGTAGGAAAACGAAATAAAATGAATGAATGAAAAAAAAAGAATTAATATTGTTTTTGCTATGACGCAATCGATATTGCTCTTGTTAGTTCGACAGTCACTGAATACTGTCGTTTTCAGCTAATACATCCACCATAAAAACGCAAAAAGAGGCCTCTATCTAAGCCATTTGCTGTTCAGTAGAATACAGTGATGCTGACATAGTGATATAAAGCCATAAAGCCAAACTGTGCACGACCACACATCACAGTGTATGGCATCATTATACGGCAAGGAAAAATGTACATGAATTGACGGTCTAAAAAGTTAAATCAGTTTGTGTTTGTGACGTGACTCAGCTGGTTCCAGACGGGCATTTAGCTTTTAAAGCCTGCCGGATCTCGACATTTTAAACACGTATCAACAACTTGAGTACTTGACATTGATAATATAAATCCTCATATTCCACTTTTTCCACAAAAAAATATCAAATACGCAATGCGAATGACATCTGTGTTCATTTCAAAGTCAACTGTGTGTTCATAAGGCATTTTCAATTTTTAGAGCAATTCTTTCTCATAACTGCACAACTGTCAAAAATAAGCTTAAAGTCGTGACGAGATCAAACAAATAGAATCCCACCAAAGGTAAAGAAAATATCCCAGTTAAGCACAGAAGCGTGTGAATATAATTATACAAGCGCCGCATGATCTCTCACGCTCCTTCCTCCTCTCACTCTCTCCACGGGACGTTTAAGAGTGCGTACTGGTCTGTGCTGTACGAGTTAACGAAAACTAGGCTGCAGCTGACGTGCCCCGCCGTGACTGATCTACTTTTGAGTGATCTACGCCATGGCTAGACCCTGACTATCAGCGCAGACACTGCGGTTTCGAACTATCACGTTAGTCACAAACTAAAGTAACATGGAACACGCGGGTTAACTAGCAAAGAGCATCACACTTACCCCATGCCAAGGTCAAGGCACAAGCAGACGGAATCAAGTATAATCCATACAAAGCTCCTAAATGTAGCAAAGTCATCAACATGACGTTTCTCCACACAATTATCGTCGGCGGTCTGGGGCCTTCTTTAGCTTTATATGTATCGTCAAAAACATCCTCCACTGTCGCTGAGTCAGTGTGCACCTCTCCATTCCGGTGTTTGGCATGGTTCTTCCCATCGGTTTCAGTCATTTCTCCCAGGGATGCCTTTTCTTGCGCGAGCTTGCAAATGGTACCGAATGACATTTTGATTATTTCACATAAACGCGAAACATAAGTTCTATCTAATCCGTGTTAATGTAGTTTAAATACAACAACAGCTGGTGCCATTTCCTGTCATTTAGGTGTGCTAAACAGTAATTAAAACGATGCAAGACAGCTGACATTAAGTTACTATAAATCCCAGAAACAGGTTAAAAAACTAGCCATACTAGCTAGAAAAATATATTAGGAATCCGCTGTACTGGTAATATTAGCAATAGTACTTACCACAGATAGGGGAAAGAGAATCAGACGTGTGTATTGTTGTTAAACTTGGCAAAGTTTTATATTTTATCTAAATTATAGTGCAATAACGCACTAATACAGCTACCAGCAACAGTCGAGGATGCGTGGAGATGCTGGTCACAGAGATTCTCATATAGTCATTCGGGTGAAATTTCCACGTTGCAATTGGTTGGATAGTTTGATGCCACCTTACTCGAACAGTCTCATTGGTTGTTTCTTTATCTGCTGTTCACACCGTCTCTTATTCGTTTCTAGCGTACATCCGTTTTTTTTTTTTTTTTGCAGATTTGGTAGTAGTCCAGTACGGACTCGAATTACACGACAGTTTTCAGCCGCCCTCTTGGCACGTTCTAAACTGTGTCACTACAGCCAGCGGTGTGTAGAGGTCGTTTTCCCAGCACACACACGTAGAGAGAGAGAGAGAGAGGTTCCTGACTGTGCAACACACATGGACTTGGATTTGTGTCACTGGAAAAGGCGTTCTGTATTTATTTATTGTGTGCACATAAAATAAAAACATATTTATCTGTCATGAAATGTATAGCTCCCAAAAAGTTTGATAAACGTAAAATATGACTCGTTCAAAAGACGACAGAAAGTTCTGTCAAACGTTCGTAATCTGCACACCAATCAGCTAGGGTACAAAAATAACGCAGTAACGTTTTACAAACTCTTAACAGCATTCAGCATAACAAGATTTTCCTTCATGTCTGTCTGATGTCTCTACACTTATATGATCAATTCCACAGGTAGCAATGGAATGTCACGCCACATTTTCTGCTCTAATAACCGTCATGAATCAATTTTTCATGCACGTCTAACTCATTCTACAATAATCTATCGTTGTTACTTTCAGTTTGTCATACGAAGGCACGGCGTGAGCATAGGCTATAGAATTTTAGGACTCATGTGTATACTGTATCTTATCATGTGATTCTCAATTCCTGCCTCTGGATTCCCGTAGCAACGCACATTTTAGATCTCTTCCTTCTGTTTTAACACACCTGCTTCACCTCAACAGCTAAATATCAAAGTGCTAATAAGTTAAAACAGTTGTGTTAGACAGGGGAGAACTAGAGGGGCTTTTGTGAATCAAAGAACAGTGTCACTCTAACGTGAAACTGTCTACTGTGATACTATGAGACAGTAGTATGTATCATTCCAGGAAGTCTTACTTAGCATTGAATGAGAACTGGTGACACTTCATTTATCAAAACTATCATTACTAACAGCACGTATTGGATATAAAGGCTATACTCCCCCTCTCCAATTTTAGTATTAGGATCTTAATATTATCACAATATCAGTCAAACAAATCAATCAACACAATCAAACAATCAATCAAAGAATTTATGGTCGCGCGAACAAGAGAATCCCTACAGTACAGGAACTCCAGGAACAGAAGGCGTCTCATCAGCTGGCATCGAGGTGAGAACAGGGAAGAAATGGAGAGTGGAGAAAGCAGTGGAGGTGGCAGAGTCACACCTAAGGCAAAAAGCGCTGGTGGATACCATGGCAACTGGCAGAGCGGACATGGGATACTTCCCAAAGACCCAGGTTGGCAGGGCCGAGGGCGAGGAGAGACACCATCTAATCCATGAGGAGGTCCAAGCAGGCGTGGAGGAAGAGCGAGTGAGCAAGACGGTAGGGCTCAGGCAGCAGGGAGCGTGGACAAGGTGGGAGAGTATAGCGCAGCGCAGGATTACCTGGTCAAACATCGTGCAGGCAGACTTCCATCGCATCTGGTTCCTTGTCTAAGCTGTCGATGATGCCCTACCAAGCCCAGCAAACCTTCATCTCCGGGGTAAGAGCGAGACACCTTCCTGTCCTCTTTGCTCTGAAAGAGGATCCTTAGGACATCTCCTCAGTAGCTGCCCAAAAGCCCTTGGGGAAGGCCGCTATTGTCGGCGCCATGACCAAGTGCTCAAGGCAGTTGCTGAGGGCATAGCCACTGTCATCAGCACCAGCAGACACCACCTTGCCCAAAAGAAGTCAATCAGCTTTTTCAAAGCTGGAGAGAAACCCTGCCCACAACAAAAAACAAGGATGGGCCTCCTCTACACGGCCTCTGACTGGCAGCGGCATGTCAATTTAGGTAAGCAGCTGAAGTGTCCACAGCACTCCAGCCAGACATGATCATCACCTCTGAGGTGACAAAAGTGAGTGAGTTCATGCTGGAACTCACAGTGCCCTTTCCTCTTATTGGCGTATTGAAGAAGCCAATAAGAGGAAACGCACAAAAGTACCAGGAACTGGTGGAGAAGTGCCAGGACAGAGCCTGGAAGACCCACTACGAGCCCACAGAGGTGGGCTGCAGAGGCTTTGCAGGACATTCACTCTGCAAAGTCCTCAACTGATTGGGCATTAAAGAAGAGGGCTATTCAATCTGCAAGCGAAGCCACAGACATAGCCATCAGATGGGTTTGGATCAAGAGGGCTGATCCGTGGGCAGTTGCTGCTGGGACGCGAGTTGGGGCCTGATCAACCCCGGCTGGGTCATTTGGGTGAGGGTGTATGATGTTGAGAGACCCAAAACACCCGAGGACCCCAGGTTACATATCTGATAATGCGTCCCAGCACATCCAGAAGATGTATCTTGCACACACTGAATGGACTATTTGATGGACTACTTTGAGCAAACACAGATCTGGCACTCCTAATTCTCAAGTCAAAATTGTGAAGTAATCATATTAGTTTGTAGCATTACCTCTTTCTGTAAATTTGGGTATTCACGTACTCTGGGTATGTATTATTCCTACACGCTCGACATTTCTTTTCTCCCCGTGTTTTTTTTTTTTTTTTTTCAGCTTTTATGGACAGTTTAAATTTACCGGTTGGTGTTTATGATTTTGATTGTAAAATACACGTAGATGAAGGTCAAATGAATGAAATAAATGAAAAAAGCCCGTAGCTTAATGAAGTCTCTGTGCGAGACATATACAATAGAAGATGGTATTCAGAGTTCCACATGTAAGCTCAGCAGCGTCATCTAGTGTTTGCGACAGGAGCATTGTGCAGGAGTACTCGACATGTAAAACTTAGAATGATAAGATTCTTTACTTAAGGTGTGCGCATGTATATTTTCTGGGGTTTTTTTGTTTGTTTGTTTGTTTGTCTTCCTTAACCATAAATATGCCTTGTATGTCTCCAGATTGTCCTGTGTTTCATCCAGAGTGAAAGCCACATTTCCTGAATCATACTGCTATCAAAATGGAATTTTTGAGGAAAACTTTGTTCATTTGTTCGTACTTTTAGACGTGGAACAGCGTTACGACCTAATTCAACATTTAACACAAGATCTTAAAGTCTGTCATTTGTGAGCCCTTATTATTATCTGCCCCATGACAGATAACAAGAATTTGGCACATATACAAAAGTAAACGAATGAGCATAGGCATCGCCGGTGTAACAGCTTTATCAATAAAGTGACACCTCATTATTTTCCCACCTTTAAACTATTTTATCATTCCCATTTTCATATAAATTGATATCTGGGGGATCTGGGGTTTTGTAAGACGCAACAATGAAGACGGTGGGTTTTACGTCATCAGCAAGCGACAGCAAATGGTTTTTATTTATTTATTTAGCTGTGCCGAGGTGCTGCAATGGAAGTGAACAGGGACGAAGCCGAGCGATGTATTGAGATTGCATCGTCTGCCCTGAAGAATGGCCATCTAGAAAAAGCCTGCAAATTTCTTGAGAAAGCACAAAAACTTTTTCCAACCGACAAAGCTAAGGGTAAGCAGATGAACGTCTCCAAGTCGCTAGACCGACGTTAATCCCTTCATGTAAACGACAGGCCTACGCTCTAGTAAATTAAATGTACGGTTAAAAAGCTTTAGTTCTTCACATCTTTGCCCTAAACCGTAGGTTTGCACCAGAAAGCTTTGATTCCATTGTGTAACTTTAGCCCGCTTGCTCCGTCTCATCCCATGCTGGTCATGTTGTTCTTGTTGTTTCTGGTTGCACGAGCAATCAATCTACTACATCCCACATGCATTTTCACAGCTTTGTTAGAATCTGTCGAGCAGAAAAGGAATGCGTCCAGCAGGACCAGCAACACAAACGAGGGCACGGAACCTCGATGCCGCAGAACTGCAGAGAATGCGAGCGCAACTGGAGAGAAGACCTCCGATGCGGACAAGTCATATACCACAGAGCAACTGGAGGCTGTCAGACGGTTCGTGCTGGTTGTAATTTTAATCACTGAATGACTTAGCCTTTCAAAAAAATTCCTGTAGTTATGACCTTGGTGTAATTTTTTAACTAAGCTGTGCTGATACAATTATTCAGAATTCCCCTCTTGAGGAATACTCGCGTTTTAATACACTCGATTTCCGTTATTTAGGCTAACTAAGTCAGGCCAGTTGATCTTTTGTCAGTACATCAACTTTCTCCTGTACAGCACTGCCTCCATAAATAGACTTGAATGAATTGTGGAAGATGGGGTTTTAATTTACCTTGTAAAGTTACTTATTTAACTGTTTTTTCCCCCATGGCAGAATAAAACAATGTAATAACTATTATGAGATCTTGGGAGTTCAGAAAGATGCCTCAGAGGAGGACCTTAAAAAAGCGTACCGGAAATTGGCACTCAAATTCCATCCAGATAAGAACCACGCGCCGGGAGCAACAGAGGCTTTCAAAGGTACATTTACATTCCTTTCTCGAAATTTTTATGTACAACCCTTAAACCTTTCTCCCCTTTTTCTCCCAACTTTGTAAATCACTCTGTTTTACTCACAGATCTGATCCTTGACCTCTGTATAATGTACATCGCTTTAATGACTAATAAACTCTAAAAATAAAAGGCCACTATACCTAAGCATGCCATGAAATTCAAAATACTTCAGTCAGACAGTGATTTTAGATGATAAGCAGAACTGTGCGTTTTGCCAGTCTTCTGTAATATTTTTGTCTTTTGGCTTTTCGCCTTGAAGTAAAGTCTGAGGATTCTGAAGATGGTAGCTTCAGCCTGGTTAGGCTCAAGTTATTTATTTATTTATTTATTTTAACAGACTTAACAGTCCAGCGTTTAGTTTGGAGGGTTGTTGATTGTTGTAACATTGGTTGCTTAACAACATTCACCAAAACAAAGAAGATGTGAGGACCTCTTGCATTATTAATGAGTATTTGATTAATTATTTGATGTTTATCAGTAAACAAACTGTATATTGTTTCACATGTAGTTATTATGTTTATAAAACAGTTACACTGTTTTGAAGTTAACTTTTATGATGTGTGTGTGTGTGTGTGTGTGTGTCTATATATATATATATATATATATATATATATATATTTTTTTTTTTGGCAGTTTTTCTTGTTGTGTTCTGCTAAAAACAACATACACAATGACTCACCTTCTTGATTCTCCAGGTTTTATATCTGAAACTTGTTATGATGACATTGTATATGTGTAAAGTATTCCACTGTTTTGAATAACTGTGATAATGATAATGTGGTCCACAGCCATTGGGAATGCGTATGCAGTCTTATCTAACACGGATAAGAGGCGACGCTATGACCAGTTTGGAGAGGAGAGGAGCAGCGCTGGCAGATCCAGGCAGTCAGAGGGAGACTTTGAGGCTGATATCTCCCCAGAGGACCTCTTTAATATGTTCTTCGGAGGAGGCATCCCATCAAGTGAGACCACCACACGCTCTGGCATACAATCAGTATGTCGTCCTGTGAGACTGGTTTGTGTGTGTGAGAGACAGACAGAGAAAGTCAATGATTTGTGCAAATTCCACATGGATACACAATATCAAGGTGGATAGATGGACAGACCAATGGATGTATAGATAAATGGAGAGGATGTTGGCTTTATGGGAGATATTTCATTTACACAACTAATCTGTGTGTGTGCTCGTGTGTGTGTGTGTGTGTGTGTGTGTGTGTGTGCACGTGTGCATGCATGTGTGTGTGTTTTAGAGGCACTGTACAGAACATTCTGCACAGCACTAAAAATTTCACTTTCACATTTAATTGTGGAACTTGTGGCCTTGTCGGGTTTATTTTAGGGAACGCTCAAAGTTGTAGACTCTGACCTCCTCCTATAAGTTTTGATTGCACATTTCATGTGCCATGTTTTCTGTGTCCTGTCCTTCAGCCCTTCATTCATTTGATAAGTCAACCGAATTTCCCAGATGAATTGAGTGCGTTCTCTTTCTCTCTTTCAGGTAATGTTCACATGTACAGCAATGGGCGAATGCGCTTCCACCAGAGAGCGGAGAGAGGAGAACGGCACAGAGATGTAAGCCACATCATACATGTATTTAACCTGACTGAATGAAATACCCTTAAGTTAAAATAACCACAAAACCTAACTGAAGTAAACACCCTCAAGTTCAAATAACCACAAAACCTGACTGAAGTAAACACCCTCAAGTTCAAATAACCACAAAACCTCACTGAGTTGGTAAGAAATAGTGTTGTGTGTCGTAGTGCTTGATCTTCAGGTTTTTTCTCTCTTTGGAATGCTCATTTATTGCTGTAGTAACCATTTCTCTTCTGGGGGGCAGCATAAAATCCCATACAAAGCTTAATCCATGTACAGTGAGACCAGAAACAATTACACTGGATTATAGTCTTTTAAAATCCCAAACTTGGTCTTTTGGGTGGTTTATTACTATGCCTGCCAATAGATGGCAGTATTGAGCTGAATTGAAGTCACTACATGAAGCTCTTTTCTGGCACACATGTGAGAGCATATCTCGACCTTTTGTGACCTTTAAAATTGAGCACTGCAGAAAAGCTGCCTACGCATCCTCACAATAAACTATTATCATCATTCCTGTTTCTAGTTTCAGAATCATCATTCTGGTCATGGGGTATTTGTTCCACAAGTGTGAAACTTCGTGTTATGGGCAGATTGTTGAAGTGGTCACTGGGTTGTGTTAGTGGCATTTGCAGATGTTAACCCCCTCCTCCCTTTTTTTTTTAGGGGGGGCTAGCACTCTTCATCCAGCTTATGCCCATCCTCCTCCTCGTCCTTATCTCAGCTCTCAGTCAGATGATGGTCACCAACCCTCCTTACAGTCTTAGTTACAGACCGTGAGTACACACATGCATGCACACACACATATACACACATACACACACACACACACACACACACACACACACACACACACACACAAACACATTCACCAACACCTGTACACACACACTCGCACTCACACATTCACTTACACCTGTACACACATGCTCTCACTCACACACATGTTCACTAACACCTGCACACACACACTCACACACACACGCGCACACACACACATTTGTACAGAATCTACACAAACACATAGTTACCCATTTAATCCATTTACATACTCCCACTTATTTCCTTTTCCTTTCTGTCTTGCTTCCTTTCTCTTATACACTCTCTCACACATACTTTTACCACCATCTCCACCATCAGGATTTCACCTTTCCATATGCTATACCAAATTATTATGAAATCCTTATTTATTTATGTATTAGATTGTTCTTGTTACAAGCTTATCCCTTCTCTGTGGGATTTAAAAATTATCAGCATGTAAATTTCACAATCCTCTAATCCACAGCCAGTCAACCACTTGGCTCTCTCTTTGCTTAGCTGATACTTTAGCAAGAACTCTTTCCAAGAACTGCTGATTGACATGTTGTACTGAAAAGGTGAAAGGTGAGACTGCCTTTTTGCCTCGTTCCTGCCTGGAGGTCAAAGGGTTATTGATCAGTTGTTACCTCAGGAGGAGAATAAATTGATCTCGTACGTGCTGTGAGTTTACATGTTGGTGCTAAAATTCGCTTGATCCAGTTAGCGCACCAACACTGCTGTGGAGAAACCACTAAATCAATACTTAATCTCAGTGAAGGACTAGATTTTTCCAGTTCCTCCACTGTAAGACTATGCTTTCGTCCACTCTCAGCACTCAGGCTAGTCCATGGTAATAGGCTTTTTATAGTGTCAGCACAAACAAGCACTTAGAAAGGTTATGATGAAATGAAAGAGTGAGATGAAATTGCCTGGACACATCCGTGGAGTGGAAAAGCTGAAGGAAGTGACATTTTTTGAATATAGAAGCCACTAAACCAGGAGCCATCAGAAACCTGCCATAGATTTTTGTGAAAGTGAACATTGTATGAGGTCTAAGTGAAGGTTCTGTTGGTCCCTTTATGGCGTTTCTGTCCTGTCCTTTACCTTATTCATTTAACCCCCTCTCTCTCTCTCTCTCTCTTTCTCTTTCTCCTTTCCCTCTCTTTCTTTTACTGCCACGTGTCCCACATCCCACTACCAGAGGCAGAGTCACTCACCGGTCTCTGGAAGCTTCTCCCAGTTTGGCTGATGTTCACAGTAGACTGTGACTAACTATCAGAGACAGATTTGAGGTGTTGTATGTCTCCATCACTCCTCTGGCTCCTTTATGTCTAGTCTGTCTGTCTTCTGTCTTCACTCAAGCCGTCTATCTCATAACGCTGCCAGGCACAGATAGAGACTGAAGTCCGACACACACGCACACACACACACACACTCATACGTATGCAGAGGCCTTTTTTAGAATGGTACTCTTTTCATATGTAATGATATTTTACAATATGTATATTAAGAATTTTTTTATGCTTTCTTACACTTTTATTCTCAATAACAATTTCCTTTATTACAGAGGTGGTCCACGAGAAAAGAATATTCAGGAGTCTTCAGTCACTGTTTTAGTTCTCTTTCTTTTTTAAGCTTTATTGAAACAAAAGGAACCGTGTTATCTGGTTGTAATTAGCATAAAACTGAGCGGTTAAAAAAAAAAAAAAGCAAGGGATCAGCAGTTTCTCTTCTTTTCATCTTTGTGTCTTTTTCTTAAAACAACATCGTAGATGGAGGTTTCACCCCAAAGTCATTTCGCTTTCCTAGTTTAGTTTTAAGATGCTAGCATTGTCTTCCTCATAGATGGAAACACTGAGGAATACATGAGGCCAAGGACTGGCTTTTTCAAGTCTTTGGCTGTTCTTTGCTACAGAAAGCCATAAGAGTGAGTCAAAACAGCATCTACAGACTTGTTATAGGACAAAAAAAAAAAGAAGAAAGCTCAGAGAGAAGGTGGCATCAGTGCCATCAAACTCCTGAAGTATCAGCACACACACCCTCCCACGGGTTCTGTTTCATGTCCAGGTCATCGGGTCACACCCATAAGAGAGTGACGGAGAATCTCGGGGTGCCGTACTACGTGGGGGAGCACTTTGCCAAGGAGTACAGCGGAGGAGCCAGGCTGAGAGGCGTAGAGAGGAGTGTGGAGGAGGATTACATCTCCAACCTCCGAAATAACTGCTGGAAAGAGAAACAGCAAAGTATGGGTCATATATATTTATACATATATTAATATTATTTACCTACGTTTAAAAATACTTAGAGTATCACTGAGCATGTTTCTGATTTTTCCTGAACATAAATGTACACATGTTGAGGGTTTCTGGAAATCAGACTCTGTATATGTTCTAATGACAAACTTGAATGGACTGTATCTTAGTGATGTGAGATGGTTGTAATGGCTGATGTATTTATTGGTGACGTTCATAAGTTGGATGGTTGGTTTCCTATTGAATTCCGTGTCCATTTCAGGTCTCAGACATTTGATCTGATTTTTAGGCATTCTTTTCCTTTGAAATGGATATAAGGCTGTTTTATAGTTACCAGATATTTAAAGTTTTATTTTTTCAATCCACTGACTAAAGTCTGGTGGTCTGCTTTATGCTCTCTGTCCTGATGTTAAAACAATGTGGAAGCAATTTCTTCTCCTGAGCGTGTGAGAAGTCAGTGAACTTCTCCTTCAGTCCTGCACACATTCAACTCCTGAGTACACTATTAACAAGGTCCTGAGGGGACCCCAGATAAGTAGAAATAGGTTTATAAGATTAGAACTGGAGCAAAACCAACATGAGAGGGAGTACGGGGGCTACAAGAGTTAACACAATCACGAGAGTACAAAATCTCTTCAGGGGTAATGTTGGCGATCTCTCTTCTTATGAAACAACACAAATCAAATTCTCATAGCTCAGTAGATCTGAGATGAACACTTAGTTTGAGAAGTCAGGAGTGCATCTTCGGACATGAGTAACCCTCTCCTCAGCTTTTTAAAGATTTTATATGTGCAGCCAGATTGTGGAGGTCAGCATCTGTTTGTTTAGCTTGTGTAAATGGAACGAGCTGACTTTCATCTGGTTTAACTAACTCTAATCTGTGCTGTGTTTAGAGAGGGATCAGGAGGCTATCTCACAGTGAATGGTGTGATCTTGTCTTTGCAGAAGAGGGCTTGCTGTATCGAGCTCGATATTTCGGAGACAATGAGCTGTACCAGAGGGCTCATCGAATGGGAACTCCCAGTTGCTCCAGGCTATCAGAAGTTCAGGCTTCCTTACACGGCTAAACAACGCTTCAACTTTAGCATTAGGTAACACGCTCTTTTTTCCCCACCTTTACAAAGTGATTCTTAGACCCAGGTTAAAAAAGAAAAAAAAAACCTTGCCCTTGTACTTCAAGTTCAGTATAAAAAATTTTGTTGGGAAGCTTTGTTTATCAAAGTAAATAGTGAATGTTAAGAACAAAAAGAAAAATTATTGGTTGCGCGATGGTGTGTTGAGAGGAAAAAGGATGGTAGAGTTGATTATATTTATAAAGAGTATAGTTATGGTTTAAGTTGTCCTCACTTAATGATTTTCACATGGGAAATAAACTACAAAGATCGCTCAGCACATAACTACGTAACTACGACAAAAGCATCATCAGATCTAGAATCACATTCTTCATATATGTATGTATGTATATAGAGTTGTTTATATTTATAAATCCCTAAGATTTATAAATCTTGAAACTGATACATTAGATGTGCACACCCACTTTGGTAACAGACCCACATTTGTTTAGCTGTTGCTGACGTATGAAGCTGTGAACAACACGTTTTAACAAAAAAAAAAAAAAAAAAGGGAACCTCTGGCTTTCTGTTCTGATGATTCTTCGTGTCAAGTTTGATTTTTATGCTGATGGGGCACGCACTTAGCAAAGTCTTGTATTGCACACAGATTCTGTGTCAGTTAGTAGTTTAACAAAGAAAAGAAAAAAAAGGCTATGCTTGCACAGGATCATGTGTGTGTGTGTTGGTGAGTTCATACTGGTCAAATCTCATGTCTCGACACTGACTCATTTCCTCTCTATGTTATAGTAGATGCCAAGTTCAGTCAAACCACAGTAAAACCACTAGGTAAACATACCGTGTCCTATCAAATGGCATGTAACAAACTGTCCAACCAATTATGAAAGTTATAGTTATGGTTTAAGTTGTCCTCACTTAATGATTTTCACATGGGAAATAAACTACAAAGATCGCTCAGCACATAACTACGTAACTACGACAAAAGCATCATCAGATCTAGAATCACATTCTTCATTATCCAAACTATTCATTGTCCAAATGCGAACAAGCTCATTTAAATGTTAAGTTTTATTGTCATTTCTTAGTGTGTTGCTTGGTGTCTTCAAAGTCATACTTTTTCTTTTTCTGATTCCTTCATACTGCGTCTTTCCTCCAGGTTTATCTGAAAAATCCTCCAATCTGAAGAGGTCACCAAGAAGAATTTTTAATTCATTTTTCATGATCACTGGACAGAGCGTCAATGAACAGAGTACTGGCGTACTGTGTATAGAGGTGTGACAAGTGGCTGGTTAGCCCTGTTCCCATTGGCCAGTATCAGGAATTGTAGCTTGTAGCAATTGCTAAAAGCTGAGCCTTTTCCCCAGACTCTTAAATGTTCTGCTGTCTCCTGACTGGAGCAAATTTACAGGATTTGAATTTATGTAAATCAGGAAATCATCTGAGAGTTTATTTATTACTGTAGAACAGGCTACAAAACACTACTGAGAACATTTTACATATCTTCGGTAATTTATTTCAGTCGACCGTGTCGTCACATTGTTAAATTATATTTGTATATTTATGTTTTATCTCTGCAGGGATTATATTTCATATTCTTTTTTTTTTTTTTTTTTTTTTTTTTGCTTAATTTATTTGGCAACTACAACTGAAGATGGCTGCTGAAGAACAGTAATGTACATTAAAGGATATGCCTAAAACGTTTATTCAAGATGGGACTTTATATTTTTTAGATGTAAAGCAGAGGCTTAATAGATGCATTGCTGACTGCAACCACCATGTTTCCATGTTTCAGTGTTTGCACATGGAATAAGCTTTATTGGTCCACTATGCTTAGAATAGGTGCATCAGCAGAAGTGTGTACAGTTATTGAAAGGATGTTTAATCTCTCTTTCTTCATTAGTTTAACATTTTGATTTTTTTTTTCTTTTGTCTGGAAAGCAACAACAAATGTTTCTGCTTCACGCCTATACCATTGTAAATATTGCCAGCAGGCATTTAATCCAAACATTTGTTTCTGTTCTCCCACTAAGATCATAATGAAATGTTAAACTAAAAAAAAGGATTAGGAAAAACACTCATAGCTTTCATTATCTGAAACAGGTCCAGAATAAAAAAACCCTACGTGCCACTCGGCTGTTGGCGTGTTGGTGGTAATTTTGGGAATTGCACCATCGGCGCTGAGTCACGTTCGGGCAACAGGATTTTTGGCATAGTCCTAAAAACACTGATTCAGCACTGGCTAAACATGACGACGAGCACGTTCACAAAGACAACTGATTCACTCAGTTTCTTAACGCTGTCGCTGACGATAATTCCACAGAACCACAAATTATAATACGGGTGGGGTGGGGTGGGGAAACAGTCTTTCCAAACCCACACTGGTATGTGTTGGCAGATCACCTGTGCAAAAAAAGAGAAAGCATGTACATTATTGGAAGCTCTTGAATGGTAACTCATTTTCCTAAGAAATATTATTGAGCTGATTGGATAAGGACTATGGCTAGATTTTGAGTGGAGAAATCCCAATTCACAATACCACTGGATTCAGTTCGGAAGCTTCAAAGGACTTTGACATGGTTGTGAAACTCAGATTCTGTAAATCACTGCTTAGTGCATGTAGACATTTTGTCTCAGGAAAATTAAGTTGCACACCCAGAAATATTTGTTTCTTGTGACTGCCATACTTCCAAGTTTGGACTCAGACATCTTAATAGATCAAAACTTATCACTGCATCCATTTAAATAGGGTTTAAACAGTCAGAAGAAGGGACAAACCGGTTTCTCAAAAAAATAATTTATTGTTCATATTTTCTTTAATGAAAAGTACAAAACCATGTGACCAGAGTATTTGAATATCAAATAAATTATGATGCACAGAACACAAATGTGCTTTTTAAAAAAAAAAATAAAAAAAAATGCATAGGTACCATTGGTCTATCAACTGAAGATGTGCATGTGTCAAGGTCCAATCTGAAGTCACACTGACAGAGCATGAAAATGCCACTCAAAGCATAAAACTTATTTAAAAAAAAAAAGAATAAAAAAGAAACAGGAAAAAAACCCCAACTCACAATAACACCCTTGCTACAAAACCAAACAGCTAGCTGCCATGGTCTGGTTTCCACAGAAACAGAGGTAAACATCTCAATAAAAGCACCTTTACATACACACAGAACTGTTTGAAGTGCAAGTATTCAAGAACTATGTAGTCTAAATACAGTATTTGTTCAATATTCTAAATTAAAAAACAAAATTCTTCATGTTCCACATTTTCGCCCAAGTACCCCAGCAGCCAAGGATAAGAAAATGTAGCTGCTTCACAGATACAGGTCACTCCTGACTGAACTTCAACTAAATCTTAAGACATGGGTTTGAACATTTTTATTAACAGAACTGATGTCTGATTTTGCCCTGATCACAGGCCTTTTGCAGGCCCCAAACAGTGTCAGATGGCTTTGTAAGACAATATGACTGCAGCAGTCCTTAAGTTCAAGTCTTTTCCTTTTTTTTTTCATTTGGGAAGGGGGGAGGGGGTCAACATTCCTCAATAACCAGCTCTTCTGAGCTGTAAAGTTTCTTTTTGATGGCCCTAAAACCAGTGCTAAGTTTAAGAGCATGTCTAACAACTGGAGCTGTGGGAGACTTGGGAGCGAAGAGACCTTGAATTTTTGGCCAAAAGCCACCAGAATCAAGTCTCAGCACCAGCGTCAACTGAAACGTAGGGACAAGGTAAGGGTCCACTGCTATTTGTCCCATATTCTGACAAATATCTCCCTCTTCCACACACAGGTCAATGACTGCCCCCCGCAGGCCGCAAGGCTCAGTCGCCGCCAGGTGAACGAGCTCTTGGCCGATGTGTTCTAGAAGTTTCTCGGGAATGAGAAGTTTGGAGCAATGAAGGGTACAGTCTTTAGCTTCCGTTAGGCTACGAGCAATAAGCTCCACAACTTCTTTCCGTAGGGTCTCTTCCCTTGGATCGTAGAATATATCCGCGTCTGCTGCGTGCAAATCAGGAAAGGAAATCGAACCTGGAGGAAACAAGCAAGCGATTTAGATACTCTCGCGTAAATTATATATATATAAAATATTTCACCTCTATAATACTTAACTGTAAACCATGTTTGAGTTGATGAAATCGCACAGACGTTATAGTACATGATTGGGGGACAATGGGCAATACAAGTTTTAAACGTTAAAAAAAGATGGAGGGTTAAATATGACGGACAATGAATATTTACCTGAGTCAGATACATCGTCTCCGTTAGAGTCCGAGTCGGAGTCCAAGCTATGACTGCTGGTGTTGCCTCCGAACTCTGAAAGTTTCTGCATCAGTTTGCTCCAGGATAGCCTCTTACTGGAGACGCCAGAATCCGGTGAGGGGGGGCAGCTATCGTTGGATGTAAGGCTTGCACACAGTTGCTCTGGCATGACTATTAATATAAGTACGATTTCTTCAAATGGCTATAGTCTTTTTGCAATTTCTGAAACAAAAGAGCATTTCCGAGATGAGACCAAGAAAACGAGACCAATCGCAATCACTCACAACAGCAAACAAAATGTCAGTAATGCGGACACAACAAATAACACGATTTGATGGACAATACTATTTCCTTTCTTCAAATTTAGGAGTTTGAACGTTTCGTTTTGGCATCTCTAATTACATGTAACAAAGAAATCGCTAGAACTCAATGCTAGCGAAACGGAGACTCAGTCCTTTGTTGCTTTGAGACAGCCTTATAAATACTTCAAGCATGATTAAAACTATTGTATCATCCAAAAATCAATACTTACGGGTATCAGAGACGTTCGAGTAAGGTTGTCTCTCCAGTTTCGTTGATATAACAGCGATTAATTGAATGATTGAGTGATTCTCCAAGTAACAAAGAAGCTGCAAAACTCAAATCGGCTTCACTCTGTCTTTGTACCTCTGCAGGCTTATCTGGAAGCACCAGTGCAACGACCAACAAAGCTGGTTAAATAGCTTCAGACCAGCTGCAGTACGACACGCCCCGCTTACACTTGTCGACCAATCAGATTTTGCTGCACGTCCGAAACGTTCCTTTTGCCTGGTAACACAAGGATGACTAGATCAGTGAGAAGACCAAGTTGGCTCATTGTGTGCTGGTGAGAGAAAGGAAAATCACCAACAACACCTATTGTTTCACGTACAGACAAGTCGGGGCAAAACCCATATCCTCTGGTAAAATAGATGATTGAACTGCTGCAGCATAAAAAGGAAGCAATCTGGATCATGCAATATAAATTTAAATAATGTAATTTTATCATGTGTAAAGATGAGTGTAAGGACATTAAATTGCAGGCTACTGAATGAAATTAAATGAAATTAAAGCGGGCAGATGGACAGCAACTGCATACACAGCAAGTAAAATATCAGTATCTGTGTTCCTGAAAAATATGCAAAAAAATCAACCAGTGTTTTGTATGCACGTTTTCCCTCCTTTTCTTAAATGACAACAGATCAATAAAAGAACAAAAACAGTATCTACAGACTGGTGTAAACTGATGATAAAGAAAACATTACGAATGTAGTTTTTATTAATGAAAATTAGTTTTTGAATATAAAACAAGAATCTCATGAAAATGGAAATTCTTTTTCTTTCTTTCTTTCTTTCTTTCCATAGTCATTGCTGTTGCCTGACCTGCACTTTTCAGGAAAAGTTTTTGGACCAACCCAGCCTTTGGCACAGACACATTGTAGTCTGCACAGGGTGGAGGGAGAAAGTTTCCTCCGGATGGATGAGGGAGGGGTAGCCTGGGATTAGGACCAAGGTCCTTCCTATCACTGAGCACATACTGTCTGTTGCATGTTTGCATTACATCTCAGCAAGCTCTCTGTTTGTCCCAGGGGAACGAGGTGTCATACACTCAAGGGCTTCAGCTTTGATCTTTATGGGAATACTTTGCGCTCCAAATGGGTGTTAAATGTGCGGATTGTAAATGAGACAGATTTGGCTTTTTTATGAATAGGTTTTGTGAGAGACTTTGTTTTTCACCTCTAACGATGAGTTCAGAACAGAACCTGACATCACTGCTTCTGAAACTTGATATTTGTCAAGTTGTTTAGCACATAAAACACAATCAAATGGCAGAGCCCTAGAAAAGAATGCAAATACCTATGCAAAAAATATTACTAAATAGGCCACAGTATTATATATTAATAAATCTGGCATTTATAAGTATAATTTTTATCTTCACATTTGTACTTGCATGAACAATACTGGTGTTATTCACAGTAAATGTGCACTTAGAGCCTTTTTGTTCATATCACTGTAAATCTTTATTTATAACACATGAACATATATATCTATATTGAAGCTTTATACAACAATCTCCAAACTGACAGAAAAAAATACATCTTGTAGCAAGGAAAATGTAAATACAATAAACTTTTACGACTTTGGAAATTCCTTGAAAGCAGCAAATGTTTTTTAATGGGGCAGACTGATGTTATGTAATGAAATGTACATGCCCAATCTGGTCTCTATATGTGCTCTATATTTGTTTCTTTCTTTTTTTTTAAGGACAAGAAAAAAGAAACTTATACGATTTTGGCAGTTCGCCAGGCATCACAGATGCACTGTGGGGACACGTGAGTAAGGAACAGCCTGTACTTGGTGGGCAGCTGAGGAACTGTGAGAAAACAAAGGCACGTGTGCCCTCCCCAAAAACGGTATATACACTCATTTGCATATTTGCAATCTGCTCTGCAGTTTGGTTTTTAAGTTAAAACTGCTAATCAACAGCTTTATAAAACTAAATTGATAGCAAACACCCTCTCTTTATCATGTGTGTAGAGGGAAAATTAAATTGCATAAAACTACAAAATAAAAAAATAAAGTTTTGCATGTGTGTAGAAAGAGGCTACAATGACGTCATTGAAAAGGGAGGCACTAGGACCCAGGAGTGTACATTTCTTGCTGGTGACGCCCTCACATTAAGGACTATCTAAACAATCATATAAAGGCCAGAACAGTACATTCTGTTCATGAATGCAAACTTCCTGTGTTTTCTTCCTTCAGATGTAAAAGTTTTACTGACTGTATGGGACTGGATGACCGGTACAATTGCAAATTTTCAACTAGGTAACCGCGCCTACAAGAATGTAAACAAGTGTCTGCCAACTCCTTGTCTGCTAGTATGGAAGAAATATCACTGCACATCATTGTTCTCTGTTTTGCTAACCAAGAGAACAATTTTTGCACAGACCTTTACTTCCACTGAAGAAACCCCATTTTAACAGATTGCTTGTCTCACATTCAAAACCAAACACAAGGCAACTCTCCTCCAGTCTCTGATAAAGTAAAATTTTTGTGATAACCAACAAAGGGGGGAAAAATCCACAGGAGAAAACCAAACTGAAAAGCCAGTGATGGTTTTTTAAGGACACGGCTGCCCTGTGTTGACTTCAGCATGCTACTACATACAGACTGGGACAGGGAACTAGGGAGTTATTTTCTAACACAACCCCCCCCTCCTTTCTCACCCTCTCTTTGTCCGCCTTGTGTTTTAGCAGCCGGAGAGGGCTGCGTAGAGGGGAAACAGTGGTTTACCACCCTCTGAGTTGGAGGAAGACAGAGAGAAAGACACAAGCCACAGTTACTAAAATTAATGAGTGACAAAACAGACATGTGCAGAAACAATGCATTTGTGCAGATCATGTGGAGGCAGACTCCCCCCATTCTTGCACGGCTACCCCTCCCCTCCTCCTCTGCCTTTTCTTCTTTATTGCCCTTGACTGTGGTTGAGGCAGAAGAAACATAACAGACAGAGGACAAAGAGGCTTATGCTATTGTTAATGGGGACTCTTTACCTCTGTTTTTTTTTTTTTTGTCATGCAGTTTAACTGATTAATACGCGTCATCTGTTTCTGTTATGCAAAACAAAACAAAAAAATTGCTGTCCTGCAGGCTACATATGAAAATTACAACTACATTTCCAATATGTGTGTTGTTAAGATACATGGATTGTATGTTTAAGGATTATTCGTATGGAAAAAAATATTGAGGGTAACTATGACAGTAAATACACCAGCAATTTCATGACAATTTGACATAAAAAAAAAAAAAAAAGAAAATTCAAAGTGGAAAAAGATCAGATAGCTTTGACCTTTAGTGTATCTAGAAAAACCCCACACAGAACCATGCTACTGAAGTAAAAATAACTTTTATTCACATGGGAACGCTTTGAAATGAAACAGTTAAAAATTGAAGAGGGATGTTTTTTTTAAAAGGTATGAGAGAACTGCTATGAAAATGTAAATGAAGTTTGACCCAGTGCTTTAAAAATATTTACGGATCAGAATTCAGTCAGACATCAAAAATATTCACTCATGACATGATGTTTCTTTTGATAACTACCACATCACACATTTAAATTCACAAACACCTTTAAGAGATAAACAAAAATAACTCTGTTGTGTTTCCACCAAAAATCATTCGAACTGGCAGTTATCTGGTTCAAAGGAAAATTTAACACCCCTCCAAAGAACAAAAAAATGTTCTTTGCTCTTCAAATGTATCTTGTGAAGACTGCGTGAGTGAATACTTGGCAAAGACAGCAGTGGAGTGCCAGCAGGTTTATTTAAGATGTTGTAAATCCCAGGAGCTGTTCGATGGGTTTATACCGCCACTCATCTGCTTCCAGCTCCTCTACCAGGCTGGCCAACTTCTCCATTCGAGAGACCTGCTGATCTATAAAACACACACGAAAACAAAGCCTAAGATGGAAAGTCAGAGTTATGTTTTATCCCAGCCAATTACAACAACTATATTTAAAAACCTAACACTGCATTCCCAACAGAAACTTTCTCCCTTTTACCAATGGTATATTGGCAGAAAGTGGAGGATCTGCTCCAGGTCTTTTCTTGGCTTACTGAGCCATTAAACAGTATCTCAGTGAAGGGAATTAGGGGGAGTATGGATCACTGTATCTTAGTGCATATTAATATCTATATATACACACAAGTGCTACATTTTGTTGGAGACAACTGATGCTTATAAACTAACAGGTGAACTGGAGTGGTGACTGACCTCACGAGAGAGGGAGAATGCATGCAATAATAAGAATAGCCCACTATATAGTTTTACTACAGTACAGGGAATTGGTCTCTCCAAACTGGACAGAACACAACACACACACACAAAAAATCTAAATAATTCACCTTTGCCCACCTAGTGTTCATTAACCCAAACTTTGTTCTGACTGACACTGAATGGGAGGGAAAGAGTCATTGGAAGGCTTGTGAGAAGAGAGGATGTGATTTTTCCAGAATGGGGTCCAACTAAGTTTTGTATGGAGGAGACTGGTTGCAGGACGCGTGATTTTCAAGAAAAGGAAGAGACATCACTGCTTCATAAAAAAAAGGTGAAAAACCTGGGATTTACTGAAATAAGAGATCACTAGTGAGAGCATGCCCGTCAGACTTACCATGTTTAACCTGTTTAAGTGTCGATGCCACTTGATAGCTGAACACAGACTCACATAGAAATCTATCGGAGCCATCTGAAAAGCAATTTTATACCACTGTAAATAAATCTGCAGTGTGCACAGAGCATGAAATGAAGGAAATGAATCCGTACCCCACTGACAGCTTGTACAGACAGTTTTCCTGACAGGCTCACCACTAAAGTGTAAATATTAAATATGCTATTACATATGCTACATGTAAATACTAGCCTTTACTATGTACTGAGGGGGAAATACTGAGAAGAGTAGATTTGTGTGCAGTGAACTAAAGAGTTTCCAAAACAACTTGCTTATGCAATAACCCCCACCCCCCAACCCATCTCCACAGTTCCCATCATGCAAACTGATGCCAGAATCTGACGTTGCAGCACAGGCAGTCTGGAGCTACATCACAAACACACAAATTTAGCACAATGGCACAAAGGCCTTGGAAACCCAATGGGCCACACCAATTTTTCTCTTTGGCCTTTGTTTACAAGCCCATCCAATGCCCACATTTTTTTTTTTTTGTCTGTATGCAGACCCAGCTAAACGTATTAACTGGAGCGTGTGGGACCAGTGCTGGGGCCAGTGTCCAGTTGGGAACTGAATGAAAACTAATAGGGTGTCCTTTCGTGTACTATGGTGTTAGGTTGACTGAACTGGCCCAGGCTGTGGGCCCAGAAGCACGTCTTCCTACACTCAAATGTCCCAGAAATGGACTTTTAAACATCAGGTCGCATAAACAGGACAGATAAACAAAAGGACCAAAGCTATTGGTCAAGCTCTTGGCCGGGATTTTTTTCCCATAACAGCCTTTTATGTAACAAGGCTGGACAAAAGCCTGGAAATGCCATTTTTAAATTGAGTACCAGCTTCCTCAGTTTCTGCGCTCTGGTTATTGAGTAATAATACATGAGTTTGTTACTGTAGGGTGTGAGATGACTTGAATGAACTAAAACGCCATCACAGCCACCCACACACACCCCATCCTGATTTGGATGTCTATGAGGCAGGCACACAATAGTGCTTAGACGTTTCCCATAGAGATTAAATATAACCAACCTTCCATCATCTCTCCGGCTCCTTTGGGATAGGTGTAGAGAACTTTCCGAGGAGGGATAAGTTCAGAGGCACTGAACCCAGACCCTGTGACTGAACTTCCACTGACCCCCCCAGCAGAGGAGGAGGAGGAAGAGGCCGCCATTACCTCCTGCCAAAAAAGCACAAACAATTTCACTGAACTACACGACAAACGACTTTAACGCAAACTAGCTAACCATATTTTTTTTTTTTTGGTGTAAACGTGTATTCTCACTTATGCATGTCATGCTGCAAAACAGTCCCCGGTGGTGACACTTTGAGGCATTTACTGATTTCTGCTGAAATGGACGGAAGCTCCAAAACTGTATACAACTGTTTTTAAATATGACGACATTTCTTGTCACAGCCTTAACGTTAGCTTACTCTTACACGTGCACCAAAGCAACAATATTATTTGAGCAAGAACACAGCGAGCCATTTCTTTGACTGATCTGTCAAAAAGCATTAACGACAGCCACCTTTACTCCTTGGAAGGTGTAAATTATGTTAGTGTTGGACATTAACGATGTCCAACTACGGCTTGCTAGCCCAACTATCTAATCGGCAGAAATTAGTGTTTAGTTACGTAATTTGCTTGCACTCGTCTTAACTCTCTCTCTTGCAACACTAATTCATACAATGATTCATATCTTCTCCTCAGAGATAATAGCACATTTTCGGGTTAAATACATCTAAGACAAATAAAAACCATTTCAGTTGATTTACCTTTTTTGTGAGTTGCTGCTCCTTTTTCGTCCACAGTCTGTTCCATGTAGTTAGATTACTGCCCCCTAACGATGTGGAGGTCAAATATTGAGCATATCCTGTCTGAGTTGGGAAATGACCACTGTTCACGTACCCAGAAGGTAGTTGAACGTTTGATCGTAGATGGTTGTGTGCGATGTTAAGATCTGTGTTATTGCAAACGAGATATTGTTGTAACTTTAACTGATGACAGGGTGTCCATCTATCTCTCTGCGTTTATTTAAGCATCAAGTTCTGTGAGTAAAGTTAGCCACACGGCTAGCTAACTTGAAATATTTGGCTACCCAAATGTGTGAATGAGTAGTTGACATAACTTGCTACATAGATGTTTTAAGCCAAGCAGAGCAATATAACGTATATAACTTCTAGTGGTAACTTCTACTAATTGATGTCAAATAAATTCAGCTGTTATGGTTACTGTAATGTTCAGTCACATTCACAGGTAAACGTCACGCTATGGAAATTTTACGACCCACACTTATCAATATAAATGGAAGGATTTACAGAAAAAACGCTATTAAGGAGGAATATTACGAAGAGGAAGAGGAGGACGATTTTTCTTATTCAGGACCAGGTACAATAGCCACAGACTCTCCTGTTATTGATCCCAGCATGTACTGATATTGTGTCCCGAGTTGGTGACCAATAGGCCGTAACGGATGGACTTCTAATACCAAGCCAATAAGTATAATATGTTTGTTTGAACCTTAACTACTGACTTTAATAGCTTGCGGTTCAATCTTTATCGTTGACAGCCAGTGCCCACTTTGAAGATGAACCGTGTGATGCCCACAAAATTGAACAAACAGAGAAGGGCTTCCGATGTGCCATTGACGTTCCCAGTGTTCTTTACAAGTCAGTACACACACACACACACACCCTCTTTATTTATTTATTTTGTTTCCTCCACTAAGCTGTATTTCCACTGCAGTGACTGTGTTTTTTTTTTTAGGAGAAAACACATAGTGATTCATCCACTGTTGAGATGCATAGATGATTTGATTAGCGTTGGAATAGTCTTAGTTTTTATTTAATTGTACTATTAGAAGTGTGACTTGTAGTTGATTTACACATGTCTCACTGGAGATGTCCTAGATTTTTATAGTCAGGTTTGGAGGTCAATGCCAAATCCATGTGATGACCAACTCCAATATGGTATTATAGAAAACAATTTATTGTACAAAAATTGTTTATGGGACATATACATTGATTTAAATATTAAGCAATCTTTAAAAACAAGTTTTGACACGACTTCAAATTGTGAGGATTTTTGTTAATGTCAGTAATTTGCCTACATTTTAGATTTCAAATTAGTCATTCAATAACATTCAAAATAGTCAGGTTGTTTCAAGTGTTCACACCTTGCATAGTGGAATTACAGTGAATTTAATGGAATCCAGTAGATCAATGTCTTCTAATTCTAGTTCAATTCCAGCTCCATTTCATCAGTAATTTTTACAATTTCAGTTTCTGTTCTTCAAGTGGTTTAATTGACGCACTATTTACATGATCTGTTGATCTAAAGAGAATGAGGGTTGTTTTCTGTTCTGTTGATCTATATGATCTGCCCATCCACAGATACATCATTGGAAAGAAGGGTGAGACACGGAAACGTCTAGAATCAGAAACCAAGACCTCAATCAACATCCCAAAGCAAGGAGTGGAGGGACAAATTGGTGAGTTTGTGCTTTGATGATGTTGCTGTTTTTTTTTTTGTTTTTTTTTTGTTCAACCCACAATCAGGCTGCACAATACATATTACTGTGTCTCCTTGATATGTAATCCTTACACTAACTACACAGGCCAATTCATTAACTCACAAATATCCAACATGTATCCACAACACACTCACACATAGTGGCTGTCTTTATGGACAGGGAGTCATGTCTATGGATGATAAGAATGAGTGAGAAAGAAACAGGGTCGTGTAATGTCGTCATTTGAGTTTCTCAAGAGCAGCGCTTGCTATTATATTACAATACCGACAAACATAAACACAGAATGGTAAATAATGAACAGTGCTGGTCACAGTGTGTCAGGCGACTGCCAAAGACCTGGACACAAGTGCAGAGATACGAGGTATTTATCACAGCAGACCGAGTGGATACAATTGGGAGAAGACAGGCAGCAACACAGTTCTTTCCAGAGAACAGGCAAAAGACAAAACTTGGGGTAGCAAACAAAACCTGGATACAAACGGTATAATGACAAGAAGATATTAACAGCTCAACAATTACGCAACCAAGGAACCGCTCAGCATACATTCATGCCAAATGTAGACTTCACAATGTGCTGGTAAAACAGAGGAGATTATATAGAGGTGAATGAGTGCACAGGGGTGAGAACAGGTGAGGGAGATGATGAGCGAGCGGACCAGTGATAGTAAACCGGCGACGCAGATCATTGAGTGGCTGAAACCGGCGAGGAAGGAGACGAGGTCGTTACACAGTAGTGTAACCATATGTTCATTTGGTGGAAGATCTATGTCAGTGTGAAGGTTACAGGTAGTCATTGGATATTTACACTCATGGTCTCAGTTTTATTGTTATAGAGACATGGTCTTAATCACTGTGTGGTCTGGAGATTCTGACACACAGACACAGCCTCTAGTGCGGTAGTGGTTATTATGTTATATTATTAATAACAAGCAACAACTATAGGCTTTGTCTGGAACACAGATGAAAAATCATTGAATTTAACCAATAAAGCCATTGTAACATATCAGAAATAATGTGAGGACAACTTGTGGCGTTGTGAAAGATCAGAGATGACTCCCGATGAAGACTTTGAGAGACGAGTGTCATGTGTCACACCCAAGGGAACAGCAAACCTCAGCATACCCAGCAAAGCCAGACTCCCCAAAGCCTACAGGAGTGGCAGAACATGGAGCTTCAGCAAAACAAAAACAAAACAAAACAAAAAAACAGCTGCCAAGCCTACATGAAGGAGTTGTTAGCACAGCATTGATTTGTTATGATATGTGGTTGTAATAAAAGACATTGAAAAATCCCTACCTCAAAATGTTCTCTGAACTACGCACACTGTTGGTCTGATCTTAATCTTTAATCTGCATAATCTGTGTTTGTCATTTCAGTCTGAGGACAGAATTATTCTTTCCTGTACACCTTGTTCCTGACGCTCATATTACATATCTTGTGTAACTACCTGTTTGTGTTCTGCAAATATGCTGTGTATGATGTCTTTCTATGTTCTGAAACTGTGTGTGAGTGTGCGTGCATGCTCGTGTAATCTCTTTTTGTGTTCTGAAACTGTTTGTGTGTGTGTTCTCTTTATGTGTTCTGAAACCATGCGTTTGTGTGTGTTTGTACGTGTAAGTGAAATATCTTTTTGTGTTCTGAAACCATGCGTTTGTGTGTGTTTGTACGTGTAAGTGAAATATCTTTTTGTGTTCTGAAACCATGCGTTTGTGTGTGTTTGCCTGTGCAGTAATCACAGGAGCTCAGAGGTCTGCAGTGGTGTCAGCTGTGACTCGTGTGGAGGTACTGATGGAAAGTTTTCGCAGGAAACAGCCTTTCACCCACTTCCTGTCTTTTTCCCTCAACCACCCTCATGTTCAGGAGGGTTTCCTCAGGTTTAAAGAGGAAGTGTTGGAGCAATGTGCTCAGGTAACCCAAATTAGTCACTTCTCAATCAGTTCCACTCCAAAGTGCTCTAAGAGTATGTAAAGGCACTTAAACACAAATATTTACACTGAATATATCACTGTCTGATGTGCTAAAGCTGCCGTCTGTTCCAGGAGAATTTCTAAATGTATATTGTGACTTTATTTGTCAGTTATTCTGCTGTTAGTATTTATCTGCCTAAAAATAAATTTAGTGTTGAGGATTGTTGCCCAACTCTTCTTTCGATTCATCAACTTCTGTCAGCTAAAACTGTATTGTATTGTGATCGGCAACAAAATGTAAAGCTACATTTTAATTCCAGTGGTCAGTCTATGTTTCTGGGTGCGATGAATTTGCTAAATTTGCATTTTGCCGTTCCTCCCTGTATGTAGGACCATGGAGTGGACCCCAGTATCTTCCAGAACCCGGCCAAACTGCATCTGACCGTGGGTACCATGGCTCTGCTGAACGAGCAGGAGGTGACGCGGGCGAGCGAGGTGCTCCAGCAGTGTCAGGACTTCATCAGGTGGGTGGGGAAGCCCCTGGTTGTCATGGATACAGGAAGCGCACAGAGCATTTCTCCAGCTGCTCAGTGAAGGCAGGATCTATTCAGGACTGCAGCTCTGTGTCGGCCAATGGGTTATAAACAGTCAGATAGGTCATCTTAACAGTATTCAATCAGCTGTACTTTTTAACGTCTGTTGGATGCATGCTAAAAACCTTGGTTTATTTATTTGCTTTTCCAGTTTTTAATACTTTGCCTTTTACTGTAAATCTCAGTTTCTATCATCAAAATAGAAAACTTATTGTATCGGTTGTAATTGTTTGACAGCAAACCCCTTTTAAAATTTCAGAGTTTTATGCTGTGAGGTTCTAATCCTTGGTACTTGTTAGTTTTTGGTAGTGTTCTTATGGGAAAACTTTACCCCCAGTGCTACACGAACAGATAATCAGCTTGTTCAGTATGTTTCCTGAGCGATCTCTGTTTGGTATTGAAAGGCTGGTGTATTCTCTGAGATGGTCATTAGACTCTGTTTGTGCAGGGAGATAACTGGAGGGAAGCCGATTCCTGTGGAAGTTTCTGGAATCGAATATATGAACGATGATCCCTCCATGGTGGATGTTCTCTACGCTAAAGTCCACGTCCAAGACGGTTCGGACAAGTAAGCATCTCCTCGTTTGGTCAGCTGCTGCTCACGTTATGATTGGCCTGCACAGAGACCCTCGCGTCAGAACTTTCTTCTCTGGTTTAGCTAAAAACATACACACAAGCAGAAACACAAATACAAAAACACACACACCTGCAGAAAAACACACACATTCACTCACATTTAATCCTACTTCTCAGAAAACTGCAGCGCACACAGTGTCCAAATACTTTCTTGGAAAAAAAAGGGTGGGGTGTCCACAGGCTGTTTTTGCCATAAGAACGTTTGGTGCTGTTAACTTTGCCAAGCTGTTCCCTGTTTGCACTGTGCCATATGCTCTTTCCTTTTGTGGAGCTAAAACCCTTGATCAGTGGGAGGCCTGGTAAAAGTGAGGCTTGTGTGTTTGTGTGTGTGTGTGTGTGTGTGTGCTGTGCAGGCTCCAGGCGATCGCAGACAGACTGGTGGAAACCTTCGTGTCCTCAGGGCTGATGGTTAGAGAGTGGGACAGAGTGAAGCTTCACGGGACAGTTATGAACACACTGTTCAGGAAAGACCCCTCAGGTACAGCCAGGACCAGGATCTGCATAAAACATCCACTTCACACAACCTCAGTGTGATACAGTGTGTGTGTGTTTGTGAGAATTCAAAAACACCAAAAAACTAATTAAAGGACCCATACAGCAATTTAAAGAAAATGGAAGTCTTTATAAGATTTATGATGGGTTATATTATAACTATACATTTTAATTTTTAAATTATAAATATTTTTTGATTTTTATGAAAATGCTGCAGGATTTATTCATAATGATTCCCAGTGATTAACATGTTCGTTTTAATGAGGCAAAACACGTTAATGAAATCTGGGTACATAAAATCTAGATGCTATGTATCCTGCACTTTGAATCCTTGTCAAAAACATGATTTTCTGTGAACATTTAAAAGACATAAAATGTTTGAGGCAAATCCGAAGTCATCATGCGATTGCTATGTGAAGTATTTCCAGATGTTTGTTCCATGGCATCAAATTGAGGTTTCTAATACATGTCTAAGACCCTAATCTTGTTCGCAGAGTATCCCAACAGAGAGACAAAATTCCAACTGATTTGATTTTGGGGTGAGAATACAAGCAGTCACTACAGAATGAGCAAATAAACCTCTTAGTATTCAGCAGCTTTAAATCTAATATTGTCACTGAGTTAGCCAACATTGACGAATGACCTGTATTTTCTACATCACTGATGACAACAACAACAACAGCGACAGGAGGGCCAAGGACAGCTCTGCAGAGTCCATAGCCGTGCTCTTTTGGCCGGCTCAGTGTTTGTAAGACTAGTCATGGTGTTTTTCCAGCTGCCGTAACAATAGAGTCATTCATTCAGGGCCCAGTGGACGAAGTCCAGCATTCGTTCTTTCAACAAGACTATTTTACTGCCTGTGTGTAGAATACACATGACACAAAGCAGAAAGAAGATGTGGTATGAAGCCTGTTTACTCATGGGGTGGGCGTGGCCTGTTCTGACGGGACAGTTGTTTACCTGAAGACCAACCACGGGTTTTGTTGGGACTGAGGGGTGGTTGTTTTTTGTTTGTTTTGTTTTGTGCTGTTGCCACTCTGGTGTTGTCCTGTAAGTGTTTGGAATTACAGTGGAGTTTAAGAAATACACCAGTTTCCCTTAAAGGGCAAATGCCTTCTTTGAATCTTACAGGACATCAACATGTTTGTGCCATAGTTTAATTCAATTTTATCATGAAATTTGTTATGCTCTCTCTCTCTCTCTCTCTCTCTCTCACTGACTGTAGAGTGCATGTGTGTTAGTTTCTGTCCTCTTACACTGACCTGTATCTGTTTTTCAGCGGAGGAAAAGGGAGGCCTTGACAGACAGAATATGAAAGACCGTGAAGCCTTTGATGCAAGAAATATCCTACAGGTTAATGTTTATCTTTACTCTACAAGTAAATCTGTCTATCTATCTACCTATCTATCTATCTATCTATCTATCTATCTATCTATTGATTGTCCAATTGAAATTTTGCTTTCAAAAGTAAGTGTCTTCATTGGACACTTTTTTCAATGCTCCAAATGGAAAACAGGTGACTTAGAGTGACTTTGAAGCCTTGCTAGTTTGTGTCTCTGGGTGTGCTTTATACAATATACACTCATTTGGGCATACAGTCAGTGCTGTCCACTGAATGATGCTACAGTCAGTTACCAAATATCAGTTCACTCCAGATGCCTCAGAACGTATTAAAATTGATTCACAATAACTAGGATTATCCTGTGAATAAAGCAACACATCATCAGTGAATGGTTCTGTCTGCAGAAAATCATGCAGAGAGTCATGTGAAACCCTCAGGTCAAAATCCTACCTCATACAGCAGGAAAGCTCATTATGTGACAGCTGCCTCCTGGTGGCTGAATTAAGAATTACAAGTTGTTTTGAACGGAGCCAAGCATGGTGCAATGCACTGGAATTCTCCCTATGTATTAACCATACCATATGAGTGCTTAGTCATTTTTGAAAATGCGCTGTTTCCCTGGATGAGTATCAACACTCAATTTTCAAACGGCTGTTATTTTTGTAAATTAGAGAAAATACAAACATTTATTCATTCATGTCCTTATCATTTTGGATGGCTCAGATCAGTGAAAATCTTCTCCAGGTGCAGATCAGGCACACACACACATGCATGCACTCAGTAACACCTCACCCTGTGAAGTGTGCATGTATTAAAGAGGTGATAAGACTGTTGTGATACTGTTCAAACTAATGCCTGTTTATTTACGGAGAGTGTCACTTGTGATGGCTCAGATGCCGGTTTCCATAGTAACGGCATGCATAGTGCAGGCAGCCCTAAGCTTTTGTTTATATGACTGTATATGAATGAAGACAATATGTGTCATATGCTGCCATTTCAATGTGCAGTCTGCATACTCCACCATGATGAACCCATATCTGTGGCGTTGATTATTATAAATCAGTGTCTCTCAGCCTAGTGAGGGAATAGATTGGTTTACGCAGACAGCACTATGTAACAGTCAAACAATGTATCATTCTATGTTATTACATATATTAATCTTAAACATGATTTTGCTGCCTTAAGAGGAGGTTAAATGACTTAACGGTGTGCTGTGCATTGCACTGAAGTTATTTTGTTTAATGATGTGTGTATTTCTTTTAATATTTCTCCACAGAACTTTGGCTCCTTTCACTTTGGGTCGTTTGAGCTGAACAGTGTGCAGATATCTCAGAGGTTCTCCACTGACTCCACTGGTTATTACTCCTCTGCTGGACAGCTTGCCTTCTCTTGACAGACTCACAGAGACAGAGAAACACACACACACACACACACACTTCAGTTAATAAACAGACATTAATATGAAAACTCTGCTGGACTGGTGGCTGATGTTGTGTGTTGTCACACACTATGTGTTGTCACATAATGAGGGAGACTTTCAGTTTCTCTTGGTTTTTGATGATACTTCTCAGTGACTATTTATTGTTTTGTTAAAACGGTTTGTGTCCTCGTCACTGCAGTTATTTGTCTTGAGTTTGTTTTTGTTTTGTTTTGTTTTTTTGGTTTGTTAGACAACAGTGTCAGACTTCATATTCACTTAGGACTTATGTGAACTGAAGGATCATCTGTTTATAAAATGATTATTAAATTGGAACGAAATCCAGCTAAGGTATCCAAATATTTATGCTAAGTGCTTGTATGATTTATAAATAACAGACTCACTTCATTCCTCTGAGTTGAAACTCAGCAGGCACTAGCTCTGGACCCATACGTGCCAAGCATCTCAGACTAAGAGTAATGATCTAGGGTCAGCTCTCGAACACTTCATATAAGTCTTTGTGTTTACATCATGAAAGGCAAACACTGATTCTAGATCAGCCTTAAGAGAATTTGACACCACTACAAAACACCACTGATATTTGAGTAATCCAGAGGCAAAAGCAGAGCTTTACCCTCACCACTGATGTTTAAAGGCCCTGATTGTGCATAACAATTGCACACAGTAAACAATACACAGTTCACAGTATAGCCACAAACCTACACCCTTCACCTATCACCCATCACCCATAGAGCTGAACTGACATGAGTCAGGTAATTGCTAGCACTGACCAAGAGAGGGCGCTGTACAACATGAGAAAGAGGATATGCATAGGATCTGAGTAGAGACAATTTCAGTTCATCACAGTTCATCAAGTCTGCACTACAGACCGTCCCCAGTTTTGCACTGTTCAGATTAGGGATCATCACAAAGTAACTTCTGAGCAAACACTTCTCAGACAGGAGTGTCAGACAGCTTAAGGGGCGTGGGGGGGGGGGGCATCAGAAATCTCTATATGCTTTCAAAGGAGACTCTGTAAGGACTACAGGAACATCTCATTTTTAATCCTCAGGTTTAAAGTTAATCCTCAGGTATACTGAGTCTGTGTGTGTGTGTGTGTGTGTGTGTGTGTGTCTCAATCAGCCCTGCTGTTTGGTGAAGCAGGCCCGGTGAGTCATGCATTATATATGAGTGGTTGACATAATGCTTCATTTTACAGAAATCAAATGAAAATACATACTGAAATTTATTTTCAGTTGCACACATTCAATTGGCATTCATGAGTTTTGTGGTAACTTCATTTTCATGAAAAATGTGCTTTTTTTTGTTAACCTTAAACATGCAAAATGTCTCATGGTGTGACTGTACCAGGCATGAGTCAGGACATATAAACATCATTTAAATAAATAGATAATTATGCCTGAAAACTGCATTAAAAGGACTTTAGCATTATTTTGCAGGTTTCTACTTTCCTTAGCAATGCTCATTGATATCACTGAATTTATAAGGAATGATCACAGTTTATAATTTGTAATCAAAATCTTGTCCTGCAGTGTGACACAAAATATCTGTTTCATAAAAGAGCAATTTCATGGACACCCCAGGGGTCATTTTCATCAGACCATCTCCGTGAATTCTGTCAGACATCTGAAATGGATGAAAAGGTCAAACGGTGAGTCTTAATTCTCCTTTTAATCCTTAGAGAATGGAGAAAGTAAATGAACTGTTCATGTTACAGTGCGAAACAATCTGTGAAGCTAGTGGTTTTTTGACTTAAACATGTCATAAGTTCGCAAAGAACTTTGCACTCAAGTCGTTTTGAATACATTTAGTGTTTCCTTGGTTTATTAACAGACGGAGATGAAAGGTGTGGAGTAGGAGGTGAAAGGTTCTGTCTGAGATCTGCAGGCTGTGGTTGGGGAGGCTTTACCCTGGGTATGAAAGCTCTACAGTGTTCATGTGTAATGTAGATAGAGTCACTGAGCGCTGCCTATCATACAGAAAAAGAAAAGAGTGGAATTAGAGAGCATTTTTTTATGTCTTTCTTTGGTAGTAAATGCTGTGAGCACCACCCCCAAATCTGAAATGTTATCAATATTAAAAGGCTTAAGGGCTTATTAACGCTTTTCATAACAGTCAGATTTGAAGGGTTCTCTGCACACAGTGAAATTACTGTAGTGAAAACTAATGTTTACGGTACGGGACTCAGTTGACTAGAGCAGCAAGCATACAGACTTAAAGAGCTTTTCAGATGATGTGCAGAAGCAGATAGCACAAGAAGTTTAAAATAGACAGACAAGCACTGAAAATTTTAATTTGGTTAATTCTATGAGACTGTCAGCCTGTGACTGAATTTGCAGGCTTGAGGAATGGCAAAGATATGTTTGTATGTGTGTGTGTGTGTGTGTGTGTGTGTTTGTTCATTAAGAAGCTGTGACAGCTCTTTCAGCAAAGTTTTCCCATAATCCAGAATTAGTGCAATGGGATAGCACACACACACACACACTCACACTTCCCCCCCCCACACACACACAAACACTCACATTCCCCCACACACTTGGCATTCAGGGGGAGAAGGGACTGTGTTTGTGGCAACAAGTCACGCTGATTTGTCCCGCAGTGCACTCTCTGTCTGACACACACACACAGACCAGTACATCTTGTTGGTGGTGTGATTTCTCTTCTCTCCAGTCTAATCAACATAAGAGATTGAACAGGCCTATGCTAAGGACAGTGGAGCATGGTCCTGCGGCCTTTTGGCATTGATTGGGGCTGAATCTATGCTAAGTGTGTTTGCCTCCAGCCATTTAAGGACTGTGCTGAGGACCTAATCAGCTACAGCCTGTCTCCCACGAGGGCCCTTGTTAATACAGACACAACCCCACCCCCACATACACACACACGAAAAAGAAAAACATCACACACAGGTAGCTGTCAATACTTCAAAATAAATACACAAACATAGTCACTCAGTGTAACAAGTTGACAAGACTTTCTAATTCACAACAAAATGCATGTTTACAGTGAACATGTATGAATATTCATATATAGTCATAATCAGTAGGTGATTTGTTATTTTTTAACAGGGGGGATAGCCCAGTGGTCACTGACACTACTCTATAGAGTATGCAAAGGGATGGCAGGTCAACAAGGGCGATGCACTTCGGTCATTCTTCTAACGGGGGATGGCATCCCCCCTCTCATCCCCCTACAAATCACCTACTGGTCATAGTTCTGAACTAACTAACCCATGACGCATTACGTCAATAATATAAATACCAAGAAATATTTTTCATAGCTGGAATGACGGAACAGGCTGAGTGTTTATTCCTCCAGTACTAAAGAAATTTAGCCCCGAAGCCTTTAATCCATTACTTACATAGAGAGACTATCTGCTCTACGTTTCAGCTTCATTTGCATGCTACAGCCTTTGGGTCAGAAGTAGGAAAGCAATTTACTTATTTGAAGCCAGTCAAGCTTCAAGTCATTTTCCTGATCACATTACATACTGCATGCAGCTGCAGGCTATTCGACTACAAACAATTCCTCGGACGCTGATACACACAGTTGCTTTTTGCCAAACTTTAAAAGCAAAATTCTCAGGATAATTAAAACATTTCTTCCCCCCAAAAGTCTGAAATGTACCAAACTTTTTTTTCCTATAAAGCCTGCAGCTTCAGATGCTATTTTTAGAATATTCAAGAAAACCATATTTTGCCTCAGTGTTTCCAATTTGCATTACACACACTATGACCCGCTTTGAGTTTTTATTGTGCTCTTGTTGTAAGCCTCACATCCTCTTCATGAAGGAAAACTTGATTATTCTTTAAGTTTCTAAAGTGCCTTGCATCTTCTTGCAAGGGAAGTGATCTGAAGAGAGCCTCTCTCTCTCTATAAATCTCTCAACCAGCTAATTAGCCACCTCTGGCCATCCTGTGGGGGTAGATGCTTGAGCAGTTACCCCAGAGGACTGACTCCGTACTTGTGCCTCTCTCAAAAGGATTTGATAAATGAGCTCACCAGGCTTGTCACCGGTGCGGATGCAAACGCGGTGTTTTTACAGAGGTTCCCGTCTCTGCTTGCTTCTTGCGTGTGCTTGATGCTAGCTGAGGTTATATATAAGCTTCAAATATAGATGCCACAGACAGCCAGCTTTGACCCAGCTGGACCAGTACAATGAAACTCTAAGGCAAAGGTCATTCAGAGATGCAGTGTGTGTGTGTATCTATGTGTGTCTGTGTGTATGTGTGTGTGTGTGCGTGTGTGTGTTTTCCCTTAGCAGTGCAGTGAGAGTCATCGATATTTGAGGTAATCTTTAAATCTCATCGGAGGCCTGGTGCTCCAAGCAGATTTTCATCAGGTCACATGGTTACGATATGCTGAGAGCAGAGGAAAACGTCTCCAATGCCCTCTCTCACTCTTTTGTCTCCTGAGGGATGAGAAATAGCCTCCACAACTTCATTGATATCCCCCACCCCCCCACCCCCACATAGGGACATCTAGCTGAAGTTAGTTTTTAAGAAACACACATTGTTTAGATTAAACCTAGCTGTGGACTAAATTTCACTTTCAATGGGTATTCTCGAAGATATTCTGAAATCCCTGGACAAGGCTTAATCTGTGTCTGGAAAACTCACAATGTTTACCGTTCTTGTCTTCTTACTTTTTCGCTCTCTTTTCCTCCTATATTCCATCAACAGTGTCTCACTCTTCTGTTTACTTGGAACATTGCCCCTTCCTTTTCCTTCTTTGTCTTTTACTCTTTTGCTAGTCAAGGCAGCTAAAATAAACATGAGGGCTAAAGCCGCCTTTTCTTAAAGTTTGCAATGACTGCTCAACTAAGCATGGGAAAAATATCTAAGTTATAGTTTATCAAGTCATCGTTATTCATATCTCTCTGTTTTGAAGAATGGAAATAGCAACCTACCATTTATTTTGCAACACAGTTGCTTAAACAAGTCTAAACTACTTGGAAACAGACACACCAAAAAAAAAATCCATGCAGACCAAAAAATATGCAGATCTACACGAAGCGTTGACATACTTTGCGCAGATGAACAAAAGGACTGACTGGAGCCACTTACGGCTCTTTACAGTCCAAACATGTTCTCTGTGTTGAGTCTCTCACCAATAAACTGTAATGACACTAATGGCTCATTAAGCATCAACGTGACCGTTAAAAATTTTTACTCCACAAAGTCTTACACAGTAATTAAGCAGAAAGGACATTAAGCATGTAAAGGGAGACCTAGTTTGTGTACTGATATGCATGGAAGTGATTGTTGGCCATGTTGATGATTTTGATGTTTTCAGCAGGCAAATCTGAATGTTGAAGACACTCTGAGACAATCTGTAACCATACCATCAGAACAGTGAGCGCTCACAAAAATTAGGAAATGTTTCGACAAGATAACTACAATTACATTGTGCCCGTGCTGTAATGACAACAACGTGTTCCTGATCTTAGAAACTATGTCTACAACTAAGACTGGATATAACAATTAACAAACCAACATAGTTTTTATTATTTTCCTATTGATTTTGAACAGTGTTGTGCAGGTCCTGGTCTGTGGCTGCGTACTCAGGTGCAGTTACTGAGGTTGTGACATTCAGTTCTTTTTGAATGACTTGTCTATGTCAGGGGTTCCCAACTGGGGTGTGCGAATCCTAGGGGTTCATGACGATACTACCGGAATTCACGAAATAGCAATTTCACATTTACTGAAAGGTTTGATTTTTAGTTAAATCTTAAGGGGGTTACTTGAGGAAAGCAATTTGGGTTGAAGGGGTGCAGCTGACAAAAAACTATTGACATCCCCTGTTCGAAGTGAATGAAGTGATGCAGTTCACCTCCATGCACTGATTTGCTCGCACAGTTTGTTAAATTTTCTCTCGCTTGTTGACAGTTCACGGCAGATACATCACTGCTAAGGCAATTTGTTTCTTCCTTTAGCGGGCTGACTCAAGCATGGGCGTATAGCCTTATAGGGGAGGGCAGTTTTTCCCAGTATACGCAAGCATACTAGTAAATGTAATGTAATGCAGGAGTACATGCCTTGTACATGTGACCCAACAAGGTCTTCACAATCATATACCAAAGCCTGGTATATGATTGTGAACCTCGTCAAATTCAAACAGGACTCTGGAGCAGGAGTCAATGTGCTGCCAGTTCTGTCAGTGCTGTACAAGAGCCCTGGGCCTGTACACCAGTAGCCTACTTACTCCATACTGCTGGAAAATAAACAAGCAATAAACTCAACCCTGAAGGAACTGTGACACTGATATGTAAAACTTCCAGTTCATAAAAACAAGCAGTGCATCAGTTCTTCATCTCCGACTCAGCCATCCATGTCAATCATGGGCCTGGAGGCCTGCAGAGAGCGATGGCTGGTGAGATGTGTAGAGATGTTGAATCTGTTTTCTCCAGAAACCAGTGAAGGACTTGTGGAGCAGCACCCAACAGTGTTCAGTGACTTAGATGCGTTCCTAAATGAACGCCACATTCTCACAGACCCTACTCCCATTCCAGTGATACATAGATACTGGAAGAAACCACTGTCAATTATGGATGGGCTGCAAACCACACTGCAAGATCAAGTTGACACTTAAGTAGTGTTGACACAATACCACAATTTTCATTTCAGTCACAATAAGTTACAAATTTTGGTACTTGATACTTTTCCTAAAACATGTCTCCCCAGGGAGAAACACTGTCAAATGCTATTATTGTGCTTTATTTCTAATCTGGACAATTTTTTCAGTCAAAACACACAAACATTTAGAACAAAAATTAAAGCAATGGCATTCAAGGTAAAATGACATTCTAATCTTAACAGCATAAGATTAGAATGTCATTGTGATGGCATTATCTAATCTGGAGCTATACAGTGTGTCAGGGGTGAAAAGGAGACACTAACCAGGTAACCATTTAGCCCTGGAAGGAGCACTTTTTATTTTACAAAACAGAGTTATATACACATATGTGCCAAAGGTGACGGGGCAATGGGAACAGTGGAAGGGGCTGCTCCATATGTGGGAAGCATCCAAGGCTTTGGAGTGGGTGCTGGCTCAGGGAATGAGGGCCCCACATGAATTGGACAGTCCACCTTGCTTACATCACATGAAGCCTCGCCCCGTTTTACACCTTGGCCCTGTCGTATATTTGGTACAGTAAGGCCATAAATTATGACGCTAACCTAGGAACGAAAGATGCCTAACCACCGCCACCAGCATGAACAGATACCTTACTTCTGCCAAACAACAGAAAGCAAAGGACTGTACGATACCCTCTGGCCAAGGTTTACTGTACGTTAGATCTGTGAATGTATTAGCTAGCTGTTTAAACTGATCAACCAGAACCTTTATGAAACTCAGTTTAGAAATAAGGACGTGATTGTTTCCGTACTTATTCTGCCGGTGGGAATGGATATACGGATTACTCTTGGACCATGTTTGATTTTTCAGAGGACGCTGACCACCTGCAGCTGATGACTGAAAAGGAAGCGGAGCATTGTTTTCACCGCCTGGACCTGCATACTGCTCTGTTCAACTGGGAAACAATGGGACACACGCATTGGCTCACCAGCAAAAGTGTTCTCAAGTAAGGTTGAACATCTGGGCAGACATTCACCTTTGCGTTTGTGCTGACCAACTATAACTTCATGCTTAATGGTCAGGAAACTCTGTCTGAACCATCAATTACTAGGGTGGTCCAACAGGCCAACTCATTGTTCATTGTTGAATTGTATTCATAAGCTTGTGTGCGGTTCTCTCTGCACTGTACTGACCGCGCTGTACATACCACATCACTGTAATCTCAGTTTGATACTGGAAAAGCACAGAGCATTTTTACTGAAAGTGATCATGCAGGAAATTCATATATCCCTCCTTAGTCTACAGCCCTTTGTCTCTCTCCCTTCTTTACCTCGCACCAAAATCTTATATCACTGCAAGCACACACCCTCTACACATCCACATGTGAAACACTACACCCTCTACCCATGTACGTCAACACAGCCAATGTATGTGCATGCTTTCTCACAAACCCTCTCTCACACACACATACTCACAACCATACGAGCCTTTATTATCACACACACGCATACTCACAACCATACAAGCCTTTATTATCACACACACATACTCACAACCATACGAGCCTTTATTATCACACATACTCACACCCATACGAGCCTTTATTATCACACACACATACTCACAACCATACGAGCCTTTATTATCACACACATACTCACAACCATACGAGCCTTTATTATCACACACACATACTCACAACCATACGAGCCTTTATTATCACACACATACTCACAACCATACGAGCCTTTATTATCACACACACGTACTCACCACCATACGAGCCTTTATTACCACACACACATACTCACAACCGTACGAGCCTTTATTACCACACACACATACACACCTCCTTCTTTAATCCACATTTATACATGTAGTCTTACCTAATTTTCAGATTGCGACTCAATGTCTAGATTCATTATTTATATTTCATTTATTACACTTGAATACTGCTGGCTCAATGGTTGATGCTTGACTTTATAATAAATTCTTTAGTTTTGATTAAACAGTTGTTGTCTTGTCATTGTTCAGACAATGACTTAAGCCATGCTCTGCAAATCAACTCAAGCAGTTTTTTTCACTGCTTTTATGACACTAGTTGTGATAAGGCTATAACTGATTATAACATAGTCATTTATAACCATTCTAACATGTAACATTACACTGAAATGAGTGCACCAGTGAGTGAGCCCAATAAATGGGTTGACAGCCCAGTGATGACAGAGTTAAAGAATGGATCTCTGAGGGTGTGCCCCCCCGGATGCTCAGGATCTCAACAAAGCCAGTCAACAACAACATTACGGCACTCTGATGAGTCACTCTTCACCATGCTGAGGCAAAATACACTACAAAGTCGATACAGTCAAATATATAGTACATGTAATCTCTCCTAAAGGAATGAAACCCAGTGTTGTATAAATTAGTCAACAGCCATACTTGAGTAAAAGTAAAGAGGCCTCTCTAGAGAATTACTCAAACTAAAGTTTAAGTTACCCAAGAGAAAACTACTTATGTTGAAATTTTAAAGTATCTGATATTGCATGTACAAAAGGTTTCTGGTTGTTTTACATGTTTTATATATGATAAAAAAATTACTTTTCTTTACAAACTGTAATGTAAAAAATCCAGTCTGCTAAACAAGACATTACTATTGTTATTGTAATAAAAACAGGCCATTAACAATAAAAATAAAATATGCTTTTGAAATATACGTGCGTAAGCAAACCCCATTTTGAAGCTAGCTATGTCTGCTCCTACCATTCTCTCTCATTTCCATCTTTTTTCTGCCTTACTAACCGTCCTCCCTCCCCCTCCTTCTCTCTCTCTCCTTTTTTAAGGTCTCATTCCATGTTTTCTGTATCTCTCTCTCCTCTTCCTTCTTTGCCCCTGCCCCCTCCCCTTCCCTCCTTTCGATCCTTCATTATTATGTCTGTCTGTCCTTAAGCTGAATATTTTTTTTGTTAATTTTAAGAGGTAACTGATTTAAAAAAAAATGAGAATCTAGCCTCACTCTTCTCACAGTGGAGACAGGTCCTGCAATATAGACTGCTGAGGCAGGCAGAGGGGCATGTAGCTTCACAGAGAGCTTACACACTGCTGGAGAGGTCTTCAGTAAGTCCATGTGATCTGTAAAACAGGCCAAGTGTGCATCCAGCTGTTTTAGAACCTTCTGGGACTTGAGATGATTTCACTGCTGAGAAAAAAAAGATGCCATCATGTAAGTGCAGTGCAGGTTCCTCTGTCTGTTCCATTATGCAGTCCATTTCTGAAACAAACAAAAGGAGAAAACATACCTAAAAGTCATACTGCAGTTACAATTTTATCGCATCCTAACACAAATCCAATATGATCTCCTTATAAAAATCTCTTAAACATTAAACATTATACACATTTTAACCAACAGTTACAGCCAAATCCCACATCAATATCAAACTACGCAACAGAACAGAGTTTTCATGTGACTGAGCCACGTAAGTCAGGACTGTGGTATTAATAAATGGTTCTAAAACCAGAATGGACACAAATAATAATAATAATAATAATAATAATAATAATAATAATAATAACAACAATAATTTGCTTTATATGTTAATTAATTACAAAATCTCTGATTATACTTTCATCTGATGTCCACCTTGCCTTGAATTTTGGGTTAACTATGGCTGCTGTAACCAACTCATCATCTTCAAACATTGGGTCAAAGCTTTCCCTCCATCCTAGATGTAGGGCATTCACCAGAGGCTTTCAGCATGCTTAGGTAAAACTTGATTTGTTTGAACCTTAAGGTCGGTTGGTTGTTGGTCAGAAGGAGCCTGCTAGAGTCCTAGCCTTTTGGATGTTAATGACCTCGGCCACTGGGCTCTTCCCAGCAGCATATTCACTGAGAGAGGTGAGCTCAGCTGGATTTAACCTGAGACAAAAACAAGCCAAAATTAAAAACCATTTCAGTCAACTGTTCAAAGACTCGATCAGTACTTGAGTACATCTGTTGTACAGAAATACATTACGCAGCAAAACTTACTGTTCCCCATGGACTAGATTGGCTAGTCAGACAAAACTGCACCCAGTTTAGACAAGAGCAAAACATGTAGACCTAGATGCAATGTGTTCTTTTGCATTTGGAAGTCTGTTCACGTCGCTTTGATGGCTGCCTCTCCCTTGTTTTTAGTTATCCTTGGGAGTCCTTCCACAGTTAAAAACAGGGAATTCCATCTTTTAGCAAACCAGAGGGAGCAGACATCTTTAATAGTTTTGGCTGACAGTGTAGATCTTGCAAATTTCTTCCAAAGTCCGCAGCACTTGCCAACTGTCGAGCAGTACACGTTTTTCCTCACCTTATTAGGTGTTACATTCAGGGTTTCAACCAAAGACACAAGATAGAGCTGGTGGCAAGCCACGTGCCAGTGCCTCAGAAGATAGCAACCTCAAGTCTCTGTGGCGCAATCGGCTAGCGCGTTCAGCTGTTAACCGAAAGGTTGGTGGTTCGAGCCCACCCAGGGACGTCGTCATGGATCCTTTAGCGCACACTTTGCCTCTCTTGGGAGTAACATATTATTAGTACTCTGGTGACCTTACATGAATAACTAGGAGTTCTAATAAATTCAATGAAATATGGGCAGAAGAACTTTGCCAAATACATCAGCTAAAATAATCATATAGAGAGCTGATCATAACCATTGTAACCATGAGGATACTAATTTTGTTTATGGGAGAGCATAATTTAGCTGAATAATTTATTGAATGAAGCACTGCACGCATTTGTGTATTTGTTGTTTTCTGTTGACTTAATATTTCAATAAGTAACAAAAGGTGTCTGAGGAAATATAACAGAGTAAAAGTGCTCATTTTCTTTTAAAAGTGTAATGAGGTAAAAGCTGGTGTGGTAATGGAGCCATGAACTTGTGGCAGCCCTGCATAGATTGAAAACAGCTTCCACACAAGTGCCTGTACTTAAATTCTATGAGAAAACCAAACCATTCACAATCCAGGTGATGCATCAAAAGATGGCCTTGGGGCCTGTTTGATGCAGAGTGGAAGTCCACTATTCTGTGGATCCAGAGCACTATCCAATGTAGACTGTGATTATGCTCAATCAGAGAAAAAGAGTTGCAGGCTGTTGTTTTTGCAACCTAAGTTTTGCCAGTACATCTATGGAAAGACTGTTGTAGTCCAATGTGACCATAAGGCTTTGGAAGCCATATTCTCCAGGTCTCTTTCCAAAGTGCCTGCATGACTTGAAAGGGTTCCGCTGTATCTGCAGTGCTATGACCTACAAATCAAGTACACATCCAGCAAGGACATGTTCATTATGGACATCCTGTCTTGTGCAGTAATGAAGGGTCAGCTCCACAAGCACAGGGTATATACTGTGTTTTCTGTATGAGCCATCCAAGCCACAGACTCTATGAGTGCAGACATGCTGCAAGGCCTGAAAGATGCTACCCTGTCCGAGGCTGGCCTGTGAGAAAACGACAGCTTGACAGTAAACTTCATAACCATTGGCTGATAAGACACACAATCAGCAACACAGAGATGGAGTGCTTGAGACAGTGACTGATACTATGCGCGATAACGATTCTGACACCTGATGCTGGAGAGATGCATGTGGCCCATCAAAGCATCCATTGTACCGATGCCCAAGCTAGGAAGTTGTATTGGCTAGGCATGACACATAGCCTTGAATAAATGACTGGAGCATACGAGGCATGTCAAAAGTTCCAGCCCAAGTACCAAAACGAACCATTGCTGTCATATGACGAAGCAGAGCTACTCTGGCTTAAAATAGGTGCTGACATCTTTGAGCTAGAAGGTCACTTGTACTCATTGCAAGGAGACTGCCTGTCAAAATTCCCAGAAGTGTTATACTTACCAGACAAAAAAATATGGCAGGACCTTTTTTTTATCAGGACTGTTGATTTCCCCCCCGAAGTCCTTTCAGTCGAATTTACAGTGCAGAGACGTGAGCATGTTCAGTGATGACGGATGTTTCAGTGATAGGCCTACTTCAGTGATCACTTGAATGTGTTGGATTCATCATTTGTCATGAATAAAATTGTAACCTTTGGTTTTTACTATTATAGGAAGAATGTTTATTTCTAGAAGTATATGCTGTATCCCTGTAAATAAACTCAAATGAAAACCAAAGTAACCGTAAACTTGCATGGAGGACTGCTCCTCTGGGAACTCTACCAGCCTTAATTACAGTTAGCTAGGTTAGATTTTTGCTGAAGTATTTTACATGTGTTGTATACCCTTTGGCAGACACTTTTTCAGGCATGTTTTGCAAACTGGATATTCATTGTCCTCTACAACCCCTTGGTCATTTTTAGATCCTAAATGCTCCCACACTGCCAGTGTAAGGTGCTTTTTTGTGAATGTAAAGCTGAAGTGTCGTATCAGGTCTTCTTTCTGTTACTAACATCCGCATGCGTTACTGGACAAGCCAGCTAGACAAACCGTACACAAACACGTGATTAACTTACAGGAGCTTTCACAGGACAATGTTGAAAGCAAGGCTGAATGAACACCACTGTTACATATTGTGCCTTCTAAAATTTGTATGATTTAGAAGTCATAAAATTTTTAAATCATGGTAAATTTTGAAACTGGTTAACCAACATTCCTAATCAAAAAGTGTAGTGCTGAACTGCACAGAACTGAAAAGCACCCTCAGAGAGCTTGTGTAGCACTGTAGGAATTCACAGATGGCTAGGACCACTCTAGATTCAGAGGAGCACTTTATTACTAGAACTCAGGAAAAACGGACCACAGACCAAGGAATAAGTTTGAACTGCTGGCTTATTTATATAAACAATTACTAGTAAACATACGCATGTAAAGTTGGTACTCAATCACACCTTTCACACACACACAGAGGAAATGTGCATTTAAAACCCTTAAAACCATCCAAAATAAAACCCAAATTACAGAAAAAAATAAGAATTTCTCTCTATTCTCTCTCACTTTGGTTTGATTTAAACCTATTTGAGTTCAAGAGATAATTTTAAACTCAGGTTCCTATAAATGTTATTTAGTTCCTCGTTTCTTGAGTTGACTCAGTTCTAAGTTCTCATTATCTTAGGCCTATTTAAGAGCTGAGTTCCACCTTCTGGTTAGTTCACTTAACCAGTACACAAGTTAAGAATGTACAGTAACACAACCCATTTGTATTTACCAATTCGGCACAGAATAACTGGAAAATACAATACAACTGAATGCAGAATCAGAATCAAGACAAAATTCCACAGAAATATATATGTGATCAATAAGCTCAAATTTCACAGTTCGGTGTGTAATCAGTCCTGTCGAGTCTAAATGAGTTCCACTATGTGTTGCAGCAAAACACTGAAGGTTTAGTTCTACCCTACTGCGACTCAGGTGTATGAATCAGTGTCCTTACACTTGGAGTGTAGGTTGGTCTTGCAGAAGCAGACGCCTATCCTATGCGATTTCTCCTGTGGGTGGCTCCCCATCTTGATTCCCCAGCTTCGGATGAGGAAACACCAAACGATACTCAAAACTAAAAAAACCTGGCCTGTTGTACAACAGTGCAACATACATACAAATATTTTAGTCCTATGTATTTCGTAACAAAAGGAGTACTTAAGGAGGACTAGCACCTAATTACAGGTTAAAATCTGAACTGCACCCTAAAATGACGTCGCCGTTCACTTAACTTTCCTAACAAGGCTAAACTTGACGGCGTCTGTTGCATGAAGCTTTACACACACACACACACACACACACACACACACACACACACACACACACACACACACACAACATAAAACTTATTAGCTTAGTTACTGGCAATTTCAGTTACACATTCAACACGGAAAACAAAGAAATAGCATACTAATTGACCCGTTGGAAAATAGTTTTAACTCACCAAATCCTTGTTCAAAACTCAAAGAAAAAACAGAATCCAGCAACACAGACAGAAGGTGAACACAAAATCCTCAAAAATGGGGAGACATAAAGTTTTACATTCCTCAAAACTTGCTTCTTTCCTCTTATTTTCCTTCTCTCCTCACTCGCCTCTAACGATCTACTGTTCGCTATTTGTTTCTTCAATTACACTGATTGGCTGTTACCGCTGCACTTCTTAAAGGAACAGTAGGCTTACACAAAGTAAGGTTTATTAACAGCAAAATTAACAGTGCAGCTACTACTGTAACCGCTAACGTCAATTAATTTAACTTAATTTAATTTAATGTTATTTAATTTGCTTACATTATATTTATTATTTGTTTAACCTTTATTTGTTTGAGTTTATATTAACCAAGGTTACACTTGCTGTACAGGGGTGTATGTTCTTGTCAGTGACTGGTCCAGGGTGTGAGCTCACACCCTGCAGCTCCGGGCCAAGGGCCACCTTTTGATTTTGGTAAGCTTACAAAAGGGCCTCAGTGGTTCTTGGGGAACAGCACTCTGGAGGAGCGACCCTCCTCTTTAGCTCCTCCACTGTTACAGCATATCTTTGTCAAGAATATTAGTGAAAAAAACTAATAGGTCACACTGTAAGAACACAGGGAGGTTTAACTTTGGTGCTGTTTGGATCAGCTCCAATCAATGACTTAAAAGCGACAGTATATTTGTATACTGAAAAAGTTTCTGACTGTAAGTGAAAAGGGACGCTCACATCTCACTTCAGTGCGGTCCAAGATAACATGCAGGGTTGGGCAGTAATCCCTGAACTTCAGAAGCATTTGTTTCCTGTACCATCTCTCTAGTGGCACATATTGGGCTAGAGCCCAGCACAAAATGGAATTAATTGGCCCAGGTGATTGTGACCCTGCTGATAGTGGCTATGCTAACATTAAACAGGTCATCAGTTATCTTTTCTTTAAGACCAGCTGCAACCCAGGGGAGGCACACAAACAGTTTGTCAATTAGCGTCAGTTGTCTCTGGGGGATAGGAGTTGGTTTGTCTTTAAGCAAACCCATTCTCTGAGCTTTTCTACAGTGGATGTGATTGGGTGCGGGAAGTTGAACAGAGTCCCAGAACACTCTAGAAACATGCTCTGGTGGGAACTGGATTTAGAAACAGAAGTCTTCATCTGTTGCATAGAATCTGTGTGTTGTCAGGGGTGATTGCATCATTCTCTGAACCTGAGCATCAAGATCACAAATCCCTCTCTGAGATGACAGCTTACATCTTTGAATCTTTGAGCCTCCAGCTCCCTTAGTTTCACAGTAACCATGTCAGTCAACCTAACAACTGAGATTTTTTAAAATTCTATCTACTCTCATAATAACTCTAATTTGTCTGAGACCAAGCTGAATAGGTCCCACCATATGTGAAGTTCTGTGAGCGTAAATGACAGCAATCCAATGCTGCTGGAGTAAAATCTGATATCCTGGCATTTCTCTCTGTGTCCCAATCCACACAGGCCTTCACCCTAGCAAACACAGACTTTGGTCATATGAATTCATTACACTGAAAGTGAGATGGTGTGGCTTCGTGCTTCAAACGCTTCACCGTTTTGCCAGATTATTGGTAACCCTTGGGCTGGAAATGCTTCCCACAAACATTCTGCCTCTTTTACACAAAATATTGATCCTCATTCCCTTCTTATGACACATATCCACTCCCTCCAGATATCGCGATTGTTTGGAAATGTACGGAAAGCTAAATATGGCATTTTTTCTTTGAACTAGAACAAAGAGGAATGCCAAAACTGCCATGACAGTTTGTTTTTGCTGACATTGTTGTTGAGTTTTCCCTACTTTGATGATTTTCTGTTGCTCAGAAGTGTGAAAAGGGTCTATTCATTTTGGTCACTTACCTCCAGAGGAATAGAAAGATTTTACAGAAAAGCAGCTTGAATTTAGGCAGGAGTTGCAGGAGAGATGCTATGATTGAATGACACTCAATCATGAGGGCAGGATTTGTCAGTGTGCTGCCTGGAATTCAATGTTTTTCACCTTTACAGTCTTAACAGTCCACAAAGACACATTGTGCATGAAGGTTTTAACAAGACTATTTCAGAAAGTATAAAAAAACCCTACAAATTTACATATTAAAAAAGAAAGAAAGAAAGAAAGACAGGGTAAGCCAAGACAGTAAATTACTCAAAAACTTTGTATGCTGATATGACTTTGATTATTTTAACTACTTTTTGCTCTCAGACAGATACATTTTGTCTATGTAGAGCAGAATGTTCCTCATAAACACTATCTAAGCCGCTTATCCTAATTAGGGTCGCGGGGGGTGCTGGAGCCTATCCCAGCGCTCATAGGGCAAAAGGCAGGGAAAGACCCTGGACAGGTCGCCAGTCCATTGCAGGGCAGACAAACACACTCACATTCATACCTAGGGGCAATTTTAGCGTCTCCAATTCACCTAACCTGCATGTCTTTGGACTGTGGGACGAAACTGGAGCTCCTGGAGGAAACCCATGCAGACCATGCAAACTCCACACAGAAAGGACCCTTGACCCTTGCGAGACCTTCTTGCTGTGAGGCGACAGCACTACCCACTGCGCCACCATGCTGCCCACAATGAAGTTCATTATTTGCTAATTTGCTAAACATCAAATTGACCTAAAATGAGATTCATAAAGAAAAAGGTTTTTTCTTTTGCATCCTCATAATCATGATAACCAAATATAATATGTGTGAAAGAGACAAAAGGCTTGTAAAATATTGTTCCCTACAAAGGTATTAATATCTTCACACAATTTAGGTATATAGCAGCAAGCCCACAATAATTGAGGAACAGTTTCAGAATGCAATTCGCAAAAAGAACACTTAACATCTTTATAACTTCCACACTTCTGCAAGAGGTGTCCAACAGGGTAAAATTCATGAATTAATTTAAAAGAAACCACTTTTACCTTATTAGTTAGGAAGAATTTTTGTGGTTGGACCCAAACTCTTTTTCCAGTTTATATTTTTAACTAAGTTTGTTTTGCAATATATTACAAGTCAACACCGAGGACTCAAAGCACCAAAAAGCAAAATGGTCAGGGTGCTTAGAGCTCATCTTGGGCAAACTGGAAGTGTCAGTGAACGAATCAGTTGATGAGAACGAATCTTTTAGTTGAATGGATTCAAAACATTTGGTTCTCTGAAAAGAATCAAGGTCACAAACTCTGGCAGTTACTCTTCTCTGAAGCTTTAAAAGCTCTGAAGCTGTTTAAGCCAGACCGTGCCACATTCCTTCTGTCTACTGTTTCTCTGATTGATGAAGTTTAGAGAAGTCGTTCTGACTGAGATGGTGTTATTTTGTTAAGATGAATGGACGACTGCCCCAATGTTACCATCACTGCAGATTTTAAACAAGTTTATCACTAGCCCAGGTTTCTCTTGGTGTTATATTTACATTGCATTTACGATTTACATTTTAGAGACTGACATTAATGACCTGAGAGAAAAGGGCCAGAGAGAGATGATTCAATGGCCACCATGATGAAAGACATATAATAAATAGAGGAATTTCACATCACTTTGACAGCAGTCAGATTGAAAGTAATTTTATTGTAAGGTGATTATAAACATGTGGAAGTATTCCAGATGTTATTAAGTATCCCGTGTTTCTATTCTATAGGTTATTTTTAATAGATTCTATAGACAGAGCATCACACATTCTCTCCCCTCTGAATACACGTGTAGGACATGAATAATAGTGGATATTTGTGAACGAAGAACACACATAGCAAGCCACATAAGTTTACATCATTGTTTTCTTATGCTGAAAGCTATAGAATCACAATCTCCCACTGAGAATGAGATGGCAAAATGTTAACGTTGCATGTTTGAATATCTAAGACTAGCTGGCTGATTTGACCTGGATAGCTCACAGGTACAGTATGTTAGCTGAGATGGGACTCTGTTCTGCTTACCCGTCACACCTTGACTCAGTCACTGTAAGCGTGCTTACGTAGTCAGCACTGCTGCGTTGGCTCCTGCTGCATCGATCTGCATTAAAAAAGTAAACTAAAACCATGACAACCTTTATTAGTAATTGTCACTGAACTTGTTGGTAGTGCTGGGACTGCACTGGTGATTATGTCATTAGAAACAGCATAGTAACAAATTAGACCTCACAATAGTGGTGAACTGCTATTTTTTTTCTTTGAGACATCTGTGGTAACGAAGTGAATGATTTGAAAACACAGATTTCTCAGAGGAGGCATTTTGTTAAAATCCTCATAGTGTAGGACATTTATGAGTGTGGGTGCATGTGCATACATGTGCATGTGTGTGTGTACCCATGTTGATGCCTGTCAGCTGCCTAATCCATAAGCGGACTCAGAAACAAAACAACATGGGTTTGAATGACTGCTGTCAGAGGCACAAAGAAGAACACCTACTACAGGCCAGAGAGTGGTTCACTGGTCGACCATAGGAACCTTGTAACTGAAGGAGAGACTTAAGACAGGGTCCAGAGGAAGTAAGCACTGCGCTGTGGGGTGAACCCTCCATTGATTGCAGTGCAGCTGAATGTTCTGTTGGCTTCTGTGTGAGGTTTCCCCACGTCATTATCATCTTCTGCTTCATCTCATTCTTTGAGGTTTCCTGGGGTTATATCAGCACTGCCGGTCTCATGAAATGCTAAAAGGCACAACATATCAATGTTACATTGAGACTTCACCAATAAAAACCTCTTTATTCTCACATGAGTTAAGAAATCTACAGAGAATCTTTCAGATATATTTGTCTGGCCTTGGCTTTTTCTTTTACTGTTGTGCAGTTGATTTCTCATGTGTGTTTGGTATGAGGCAACAGTTCTAAGCTGAATCATTTCTATAAGATATGTCTGCTCAAAGAGAGTCTTCACTCAGATAAATTCAGTTTTTGTGCTGTGATTATTAAAGGGGGCAGCAAGGTTAAATATGTGCGTGTGTGTGTGTGTGTGTGCGCGTGTGTGCGCGTGTGTGTTTTTGTATGAGTGTGTGCGTGTGTGTGTGCGTGTGTGTGTATGAGTGTGTGTGTGTCTGTGTGCGTGTGTGTGTGTGTGTGTGTGTGTGTGTCTGTGTGAGTGTGTGTATGTGTGTGAGTGTATCTCTGCCTACACTGCTGAATGAATGGGTTGATAAAAGAATCATAAGTTCTGCAGTCATATCTCTCCTCTCCTCACCTCCCACATGTTTCAGACTCAGTAACATCAACACACTCACTCAAAGTCCCATTCGTCATTATTGAGCAGATAAAGGAGACTGTATTTCATTTCCCTTTTAAAGTAGGAAAGCCTGGAAAAGAAAACAATGTTTTCTGACACCAAAAACATTGATAAGTTTCTCCATCACCCTAACCACTCTCATTAAAGTGGACTGTGTAGAGTGTGGATTCCGAAACATGAAAATGGTTTTGTTCTGCCTGCTCTAAATCTCAAAAACAGTACAGATATTCCCTTCTTTGGACAATTGTTTTGTCTTTATTGTTTTCTCTATTATTTTGTTAATTGCTCATGCATCTACCTCTCAAGTGCGTTGTATGCCGTCAAGCAAGTTCCTGCATGAATGGCCTTTTGTGTGGTTGTCATGGTGATATGGCTTCCAAAATGAACCAGATTAATTTCTCTTTCAAACTGAAACAGGTCTGTCATGAAAATGATTGCATATTTATGATGGGACCCCCCTCCAAAAACAAAATGAAAAGAAAAAACCCTGCTAATTAATTAATTAAATAATTTCTTAAACTAGGTCTTTAAGTAAATAATGCTTAGCTGTTTAAAATTCAGTTAGCCCACATCTGATTAATAGCTGAATAAACCCTATTATTATCTTGCACTGGATTTTTAGAGATATGTTATTAAAGTGTTTATCGAACAGATAGCAATTTTTCTCACTCAGTCTGTTAAGAGAATGCTAAAAGAAAAGGGATGGTTTTTTATTTGTGGCTTTTTGTTATGCAGAGATATTTACACTGCCTTGGAGCTTTTTCTTCTCTGATTTTTTTTTTTTTTTTTAGTGCTTTATTTTAGTGCTTTGCCAGACGTCTGTATAATGTGTTCTCGCATGTGTGACAGAAGTGTAAACTCATCAAACCAATTAAACTCATTATTATGAAAACATCACATTCTATATGTTCTTAACAACACACTTTCAATGCATTGAGAATATTAACTGTATTTTATTTAGTCCTTTAATTAATTAATGAAAAAAAGCTAAATTTACAAAGCAATAACAACGCCTGTTTGTAATACTATGCATGTACACAAACAATATGAAATTATCTCCTCGTTCTTACACATTCTAACACTCATTGTTCCGTATTACTGTAATTCTTTTCTCAGTGTCTCAATCTTCAATTTTATTGTCTATGTTTAGGGGAAGAACTAATAAAGTCTCTTTTCTGAGGTTGGCGAGAATGTGATTATAGCCTGCTGGAATGATACACACCTTTGTTTATCCAAAAGGTCAAATTTACTGCTTTTACAAAGACATAGGAGAAGTTACACATAATGATATAAAACATAATCACAGTTACAGTTGGTTACATCCAATGAAATGTGAGATACCAGTGAGCCTCAGAGTCCATCAGCCAATTAGACGACAGGGCTCACGATCATTAGTGATAGCCCATTGGCTTCTTTTAAGATATGCTTGAAGTGCTACCTCTTTATACTCTTCAAATATATTTACAGTATACGGTATGTTTAGCATACCTTGTTGGAATATGGTTTTAACATAAAAGAGATATTTCAAAACTACGCAGATTTCCTGAAAACATAGCTCAAACACAAATTTTCTCACCTAGCTGACCTTGAAAACGTTTAAAAAGCATATTCAAACCTCAATTAAGCAGGGGAAAGATATCACCGGTAAGCTGAAATCATGTTAAAGTATACTATTTTGTCACTGGGGAAGGTCTGCATCAGAGCACCTGGCATCCACATCCTGAAGTCATTCAGTAGATTGGATGACTGCTGCCCTCACAGGATTTCGCTAAGTCATCCAGAGAGAGAGAGAGAGAGAGAGAGAGAGAGAGAGAGAGAGAGAGAGAGAGAGGCAAGGAAGGAGAGAAAGAAGGAGACAAAGTGAGAGAGGAAGGAGAAAGAGGGAGTGATAGAAAGGGAAAGAGATAGAGGGAGAGACACAGATAGAGAGAGAGAGAGACATGGGGAGGGAGGGAGAGAGAGAGTGACAGATAGAGAAGGAGCGAGAGAGATGTAGGCTAGACGATACTCTTATACAGCATCAATTAAAGTCTCTTTTCCACCTCTCATCTCCAGAGTCTCACTTTTCTGTGAAAGGCGACACGCAGTGAGAGATTCCTCCCGGCGTAATGTCATTCTCCAGGGTCTGTCCCTCAGCGTTAATTTCACTGACATCGTTTAAACCGACAGCACTTTCACTCACTGACACGACACGAAATGACATGTTTACTCACTGAAATGGAGGCTGTGTGATAATAATACTGCATTCCTTAAGGATTACATCTCACAGACCCTTAAAGCTAAACCTGAGATTATATCAGACTACAATTTTACAGCCATGGACGCGTAGGAGGATGTGACCACACGGTATGGATTACGGCCACCCGCCCCTGAGTCTTCATACGCTCCAGTTTCTAATGTCTCCTTTAATCTCCTGAACATGTTGTATCGCTCATCACTGTAGATAAACCTTGGGTTTGATGGTCCCATAGGCTGTGTTACTTTGAACTCACACTCATGTACAGCCCATGTTGGATGGATTATGATTTAACTGTGTTTACATTGATCTGGGGTCATCCAAAGACTAAAGGGCTTGGGTGTGTCTGTGGACATATTTGGGAATGTAAAATGATCTGGAGAATTCAGGTAGAGCTCAAAGGCTTTTCATGTAGAACTTCTATAATTTGTGGTTTTCTGCTCCTTGTGTATATTACCTGATTCACCATTTTTTAAGGGATTTATACTGCCTTATATAGCATATCATTCTGTTCCAGGGTTCACAGAAAAACAGAATACTGATGTTTAATGAACACTTTTCCTTTCATATCAATAACATGCCAGTAACATGTAAAAACACATGCTATCATGCTCTGAAGCGATTGCTTACCTCACTTCTATGTCCTAATAATAATGATAAGCCTGTATATTAGATTATTTCTATTTCCCATTTCTCATGTATTACAATAGTGTAAAATCATGTTTTGTGTTTTGAAGGATTCAACAAGCTCTGTCAGTGGCTATCCATTTAATACCATGCAATGAATGGGAAAGACATATAATCTGAGTTTGAATGCAGTCAGATTTATATGGTCTCAGTATACTCAGCAGGTGGTCTTGGCTGTCTTCCCTGACTTAACCATCTCACTGATTTTTCTATTAGCGTGCTGCGTGTGTTGACAGCTCTACTGTCTGTTTTTGTGTTTTGACATGCCGTTCAGAGCTTTGTGAATGCTTGTTAGACACTGGCAGTTGGACTCCTCATTGCCAGATGGACACACAGGAATATGGAAAGACAGATAGGCTTTAAAGACATGAATGAGGAGAGACAGACAGAGATAGACAGAGAGAGAGAGAGAGAGAGAGAGAGAGAGAGAGAGAGAGAGAGAGAGAGAGGGGAGTCCTTGTGGGTTAGCTGTAATCTTTCTCAACAAGTTACAGCCTCTTGCCATTGCCATTGTTAGCAATAACATCTAGGTAAGACAGTGACTACCACCAGCTGAATTTGATAGGTGTGTACAGTAAAGACACCAGAAAAAAAGCTTTTAAGCCTCCCCACCAAATTTTGTAGAAGTAGATTCTAAGTAGCTCTCTAAACAAAAGGTTAAGCAACATTTAGAGGTGGGACTAATTTTTCGTCTGATGTTAAATCTCACCGATTATGTTTGGTGTTTGTATGCCTATTTCGATTAGTGCCTTAAGATACTGGTTCCTGTGCTTTTAAAAGCGGGTGCAAGAACTAAACCCCATGGCCTTCTCTAATACATTTTAATCTACAAACTTATGTGCGTAACATGTAGCCCAAACTGAAAATGCCTATCTTCACAAAAAGGTGTATTCACAGTAAGGCAGGAAATTATAGGGCGTTTTGCCGTTCTCTTCCTTTGAACTTTATTACGACTTAAACTCCATTCATTGCGTCGTAAGGCATCAAACAATGATGAATAATTTTGTGAATGCGCGGTTACGCTGTCTGTAGATTGAATCAGACTTTGTTGACGAAGGGAATCGAAGTGCCAGTTGTTCTTCACCCTCCCGCCCCCACCACCCCCCTTCGTCGCCTCTTCCTCCTCCTGCCTGCTTTCATTCAGTCAGCCTATGCGCGCTGCGAGCTTGCGAGAGAAATCTTTATCAGGTTCGTACTCAGCGTGTGCAGACCACACCGTGTAGGCTACATCTTGACGCGAGGAGAAGAAAGATAATCGGAAGGAAAATCCAGTTCTCTGAGCGAACCGTCCCCACATCCATAGCCGGGATGAGACATTTAATATGCCTGCAGGTGCTGGTCCTGACGCTGGCCGGATCTTCGATGCAAGGAGATGCCAAAAGCGGGAAAGAGGCAGAGAGTGCTGGGAATTTTATGGAAGACGAGCAATGGCTCTCAACCATATCGCAATATAGCCGCAAGATAAAACACTGGAATCGCTTCCGAGACGTGAGTTTAGATTTTAGTTGTATTACATGAACTTGCTGTATAGCTATTAAATTCAAGAGCAATAACAACATTATTTTGGCTTCAATAATTCGGATAAAATTAGATTTTTTTTTTTAACTGAAACACACTTCAGGGAAACTAATTATGCTGTCAGTCCGGTATTTCCTTGCGATTCTGCGATAGTCAACATAGCCTTTCATGTCTGTGATTTCCCCCCCTCCCAAATTATTGGAAAAGGCAAAAATATTTAAAGTATAAAGGGATTCTTTGAATGAAATAAAAATACAGACTGTCGAGGGAAACCGTAGTGTGTGGCATCATTGCGAAAGAGGTGCGATAGGTCCACTTGACCATCTCGAACAGTAGCCTATGCCCCCGTAAACGTGCGAATCTTCGTTTGCATAGTGTTTATTTTACACATTTTGCTCAAACATCGTCCATGAATACGAATAATCAATGCTCGTCAATCTGTGCATGGGCCAGATAGTTGCTTCTGCATCTCCTTTTACCTGAGGACCTCTCTCCAGATATTTTTGTGAATTTCGTTCGGTCAAGTCTGCCCTGTGCATGTAGTCACGTGATGAGATTGATTGGCTCATTGACCGTACTCACTGTAGCCACACCCGAGACGGGCACAAGTTGCCTGCTTCATGGCCCTTGCTTAGACTCTTTAAGGGTGACAAATCTGTCAGCACATTGAAGTTCATGTGTAATTTTGAAAAATACAATCTGAATTCTCATTATATAAAACCCATGCAGCATTTAGACTTTAGAGGTAACCAAGATTTCGCCTTGCATTTCATTCATTGAATTGGTCATTTAACTGGATATATTTTTCTGTTACCATGACAAGACGGAGTAGTCTGTGTGCAAAACACGTCACACTCGCAGTCTTTAAGTTATTCTCTTCTCCACTTGTACACTGGCCATACTACAGCTTTGGATTCTGGTAGCTAACATTATTCAACAGATAAAGTAATTGGTTTTCCTTGCTGAAGCACACCTGTAAAAGTTCCTGCCCTTTCTGAAAAAATCCACTGTTGCTAATGTGTTACTAATGCAGTGCCGCTCTCATGTGTCTTTTGCAAGTCTGCCTGACAATTTATGCAACATCCACTTCTACATATCCTAAACCATGATTTGTCGTCACGTTTTAGGATATTAGAAATTAATGTGCTCTCTCACACGTGATCAAATGGATTAGCATTCGATGCTGAGGAAAAGATGGCATTGTCTGCACTGAACCAGCTCTCTGAGACATCATCACTGCAGATAAGCCAAATTATGCGTTCTGTACAAACCATTTCAAACCATTTCCAGTTGGTTTAAGAGAACAAATGTTAAAACGTATATGCAGGTTCTGAAGAACTGTAATGGGAATTAATTAAATTTTGAACTGAAACCATGGGATTAAATTCAAATCTGAACATACTATAAACTCCTTCAGGAAATCTACTCGCACGAAACAACTTTTATATTCAACTGCTTTAAGTTGTGTCTGTATTTCCAAATCGATGTTTATTGATCTCTTAACAGCGTCTTTCGCATATGAAATGAGGTTTTGCAACAATGTACCGTTGAAGATACATGAGGCATTAGTTGTGAAATTCCTCTCAGCCTTCTTACTTCTCTCCAGAGATTATTTTCCATTTTAATCAGGATATCGGAGAGAGAAGAGGCGAGGCCCCGGCGGAGGGTCCTCCCTCCCCAGGGATGTGCCGTCCAGATGAGTTAAGGACAGTCAGACAGGCTACTGCTTATTTGCTTTCCAGGAGCCTGGATCTTTTTGCACTCAGAGGCTGACTGAGTCAGGTGATGGACAGATGACAGAGAAAGAGAGAGTGACAGAGAGAGAGAAGGAAAGAGGGAGGGAGACACACACACACACACACACACACCTGGCTGTCAACAAACATGTGACACTTTTTGTGAAGTGTAGGTGTGGTAATATTTGCACCAGTAGGAATAACTTCCATGGTTGTTGGATCAGTGTTTAAATCCGAGGAGACCTCCCATAGCAGCTGAGCCGACCTGTGTTTTCATGAGTAACATATCAGTATTGGCAGGCAAGTGTCTTCAGTTACCTCATTATAAAGATGGCTGTAATATGGCAGATTGAATGGAAAACTGTAATTTGTTTTGATTGTTCACCTTCCAGAATCTGCATGTGGGTCCCTGTAGGCTTTTGGGACGAGGCAACCACTTACCACCTCCACACAATCGCACAAATTAATCACTGCTGATTTATAGCTGCTGGCACAGGCACTTTCAAAAAATGTATCAGATCAGTTTCAAAGAAAAAACATCCTATTGGATTAAATATGAATAAATAAATAAAAGGTTTTTTAATCACGAAACATGATTCAAAGGACTGTACAAAGCATTATTTGCTGCTCACAGGGAAAACCAATTGTTTGTCAGAGGAAATGCATAACGATATGCCTTTAGAAGTCAGTGTTTGGATGTTAAGAGTATCCTACTGTTTGAGAAGTAAGCAATGCTTTCAGCTGTTTAAGAAGAGGCTGTTTCTGTTGTTGTTTCAGCCTCTCAAAGCTGACGCCTAAATGCTTACAAGATAAGATCACAGTGGTCAAGCTGAGTTGTGTCTGCAAAATGAATTATTCATTTTCCATCTTCAAAATGAGTTGTGGTAGAAATCTGCATGTTTGCTGATACACTCACCGTAGCACTGCTGATAGACTTATCATTCCACTCCAATGCACAGGCATCAAAATGGTTAGTTTAGTCTTGGCAAAACCGTATAGCCACCCTCATGAATTTATTCAGGCAGTCTAGGTTCTTGTGATTCAATCGATCGGTAAAGAAATGAATAAGTGTACAAGATATGCTCAAATAAAGTTTTTGCAAATTATGATGTGATGGATATTGCCACCTTATTCACACCCATTTTATAATAATAATGTCTGCCTATTTTACACTATGTAGTAACATACACACACTCACAGAGAGAGAGAGACTCAATTCTAAATTGGCTGAGGACACCTCTACTACACTGTTTAGTAAATAGATTGAAACATAGGCTACTCCTACTGCACTGTCATTCTCATAATATGAATCTGGATCCTAACCAGCCTAGACACATTTAAACTACCTCAGCTTCTTTTATGAGACTTGTATTCGGCTCCCCCAACGGTCAGTCCCCTAGCACCACAATCATTGCACTGGAGCAGTGGGCTGCGGTTGGTGGCCCACTTCTCTGACTGTGCTGGACTGTTAGCAAGCAGCCTTATTCTCACGTCCGTTGAGGGCTGCCTAGCACTGCACCTGTTCTCTATCCCAGCTTCATATTTAATGAAGGGAAACTCTTATTTCCCCTTTGCAAATGGCCTTTCAGTTCTTCTTCGTTTTCATCATTAGCACTGTAGGCGGGTCCGGTGGCAGGAGAGAGTGGAGTTTGGCAGGCAAATGTCGCTTCTGACACTTGTTAATTTAGCCGACAGCTGCAGAGCTGTCGCACCATGAAAAGAGGGTAAAGAGAAGCTCCTTGTTGTCAGCTGCTGTTCCCCTCTTCCTTTTCCGGTGTTAGTTAACCGCAAAAAGAAAGCGAGAGTACCTGATATTTTAATGCCGACATATCCGTATTGCGTCTTACTTTCTAGAGGTGCGATCTACTCTGTAAGTTCACACATGCGGGCTACAGGTATTAACTGTAAATGCTAAGTAATACTGTTGGTTTGTGTAGAAGTAAAGGCTCCTTGACACTTTCACTATGTACAACACTTTTAGCTCCCACAGGGGCTGTCTGCAGCTTAGTAGTAAATTGTTCGTTACTGTCCTTTTTACTTCCTGTTTCTGGTCACAAGGGCAATAATTACATAATGAGAAAATCAAATGCATACAAAAGGCAGATTATCCTAATGTAGATAATGTGGTCTCAGTTAAGGACGTATCAGAGTAATAGGCCTAGATAAACAAATGTAATACATAAAACAAATAAATAAATCAATCAACGATACAGGCCTAAAAGGACAACAAGCAAATGAGCCTCAGTTGGTTTAGCGGCAGACTAATCCTTGGCACAGGCTATCAAATACAGCCATCTGTGGCATTCGAGGTACCTAACAAGCAATAAATAGCAAGTGTGGTTTGATAGTCTGGCATTTACTTTGGTAAGAGGATCAAATCTGGTGCTTTCTTACAGATGTCTGTAAAGTATTATTCTTGGTAGAACTAGAGCCATTCCGTTGAATGGATACCATTTGCTTGTTGTAACTCTTCCAAATTAAATTTCATTTTTTTAAATCTTTTTTCAATAACACATATATTTAACTATTCATAATGTGTAGTGGTCAATCTCAGGCAACTTTATTTCATTTTTTACAAGGTTTTTAAGCAGAGGATGGTTGCATTTTTCTCAGTCCTGTTACCAGTAAAGTAACAGTTAGAGGACTGAGTTTTTAGCATAGAATCAGCAAATACATGAAATATAGCCACATTATGTCCATGCCAATAGCATGAGGATATTGAGCACATTCTAATGATTTACCAAAAATGAGCATTTTTAAAATAAACAAATAACATCTAAGAAATAGTTAGGTAACAGGACAGTATGTTGTGATTGACCTTCTAAGTCATAGTTACAATATCATCAAATATACAGAAGAAAAAATGAGAGAACTTACTTTTGGTCTTCCCATGGCCTTCAGAAGATCCAGATGATATAACTTCCTGTTGAACATGTTACTTGTAGAATGTTCCAAAATTTTCAGAGGAGGGAATGTGTTAGGATAACTGGACTGAATGAAAACCTGGGGACATAACTAAAATCTGTATTTTGACTAAAACATTATGAATTTCTTATGAAAAAATAATTATCTAAAGCATGGATGGGATATGGAGTCACACAACAATACAAAAAAACACATTTCTGAAGGATTTTAATTATTATATTCCATGGTAAAATGTAGTGTTAGAGAGCAGGGACAGGTAACAGATACCAGTTTTCCAGTGCTCTTGGTAGTTTTTATTAATGTTTTAAATTATATATCTTAAATTTGCAATTAGATCAATGTGCAGGACACTTTGCTTAATAATAAAATCTATGTTACAGTTAATGTTCATGCATATTTATACATATAATGTCCTGGGGATGGCACCCATTTGACCGAATGGCTCAGTTACAGATATCTTGTAGAGTCTTTCTATTTATTTATTACACCGATGAAACATTGCAGTAAAACTGTTTTGGGTTTGTGAGAGGCAATCAAAAGACAATTTAATTCTTAGACAGGAGCAAACAGATTAGAAAAACGCGTCGCTACATGATAATGTAAAATGCACAAAAGCAAACTTGGGGAGGGGGGGCTGGACTGGTAGAATGTCCCCAAGGACAAAATGCCCACCATTACCCATCATAATTTAATCTCGACTGTATGCAGATGCTGTCATTAATATGCCCCTTCAGCAGTGGAAATCCATCGTGTCATAGTGAAAGTGTTGCCCAGGCAAAGCACAGGGAGCAGCGGCACAGCCCATTGTAAAATCTCTAAAAAGCCTCTCTCTCATTGTGGGGATGCTTTTGTAGTTCCGTTCAAGGAGCATCATCAGACACTCTCTATTTGTTTGATCATTGAGATGCTTCTCATCCTTATGGAAAAGAAAAAAAGCCCTTTCATTCTTAAAATGAAAGAACCTTTCGTTTTTACTTCAGCTGGATAAAAGATTTGAGAGTCGATCTGGGGCCCGTCTGGATAATGCAAGTCTAATGCCTTGCCTGTGTTACATTTAGTAAATTCACAGCTCTAGTTGGGATCCTGCTCTCCCTTGTTCATTGTTTATGTGTCTTTGAATTTGTGGCTGCACTCTCTAAAATATTGTTGACAGACAAAAGCCCTTCTTTGTTTTTTTCCCTGAAACTTTCCTGTATCTTCTGATGTTATCTCCATAAGGGAAAAGTGAGTGAGTGAGTGAGGTAGCCGAATGAAGTGAATCTGTTTTGCTTTATCTGATGTAAGAGGCTGTCTCTCGGACAGGCTGTTTTCTCATCGCTCGTGGGCATTGTGTCGACGAATTCACTTACAGATTCCTTAGGCTAAACTATGCCACAATTTAGCAGTGTCATCTTCCCACCAGGGTAAAACACATCGCCCCCGGAAAAAAAGTCTCATTCTCCAATAACAGTCTCTGTAAAAAGGAGTGCTGCGTTCTGTGAGTAATGGCCGGACTATCTGTAATTGGAATCTAGACCTCTGTTGACTCTACTTCTGCTGCACGGATGGCTGTACGGTCAGGGAAAAAGAATGTGACAGAGATGGATAAACGCTGAGATCTGCACTGACTTCATTAAAAACGTCATGCGAGGAGTAATCATTAATGTTAATGCACCACATCCCCTAGTGTGGGGGCCATTGTAGGTGGTTAATTTTTAAGGAATAATCTGTCGGCGACACCTGACCTTTTTAACATTCCTTCTCCTCCCTCTAACCCTCTCCATGCCTGTTACAGTAGCCATAGCACTGGGGCCAGGGGTATAAACACTATTCATAGAATCAAAGGCAGAGGTCATGGGCAGTCTCCTTCCAGCCATGACTGTCCTCTATACAAAAGCAGCCATGGACCTGTGGGATTATGGAGAGTGTTCTTGCCTGGGGTGATGCGACCGCTCCACCTTGTTTTGTCCTCCTGTGGATCTGCAGACCTCGCTCCGCACTAGAGGCTTTTTTTTTCCTGTGGTTGAACATAGTCGAAGTTGTTATGTGCCTCATGAAAATCAAGGATTACAAACTGGTCAAGCTCATGATATAGTGAGTTTCAGAAAAAAAAAACCCCACAGTGGAACACTGCTAAATCATCTCCAGTATGTTTCGATTATTTTGAACTGATGTTGTCCTGCAGCCCAAAACCATTGTAGCTATCTGTTGCAAAGTTATTTCAAGGTCATTATAGGTAATGTCACATTGTCATAAATAAGATTGTTTTTAGGGAAACTCCTGGGTCCTGTTTAGTGGTAATGGTGGAGGGAGGGGTAGTTTCTCCCATTAACTAGTTTACCATTGGCTAATAAATGTAGTGGGGTAAACTGAGATGCTACATGTGTTTTGAAAGCATATTTGAGGTCAGTATCAATGAGTGTGGGTGCCGTAATTGCACATAAACTTGTTTGTTTGCCAGGGAAGCGGTAATGGATATACTGAACAAAGTCATATTGGAATGACCTTAATCAGTCGTATCGCATGCTAGCACCGAGCCACCAAAGCTGAATCGCTAATGTTTTTTTTCTCAGCTGAGAGAGCACATTGGCATCTCATTCAGGGCTGATATACTGCTTTCAAGAGTCATGGGATGCGTTCATAGTGAGGTCTTCCATTTTAATATCCACAGGATTACAAGGATTAAAAAAAAAAAAAAAAATCAGATTAATTACTTCAGCAGGATTCGCTACAGAAGTCATTTGTGCGTTCCCCGTGCACAAGCAGGCAAGACAAATGAAATTCAATAAGCAGGAGAATTCAATTTGATCCTTTTGACTTTATGGTCCCCTATGGTTTTACATACTGATGGATAACCTTCATTTTTATGAATATCTAGCTGTCTAAGAGCTAAGACAGTTGACTGACGTTTCGGGTCCTTAATGACTTTGAAGCCATTACATGATTAATTTGTGACTCCACAGAAGTGTGCAGGGAATAGAACCACAAGAACTTTTCAGAAGACCAAGAACTATCAAAGCTCTGTGACAGAACCAAAAAAGTCTTGCATAGCAGTCTTCAAGATGAAAAAAGAAATCACTTACAGAGCAGCCAAACACTCCAACATCTCCAGTGGATCCACAGCACGTTTTCATGGACGTCTCGAATCTCCCCATTAAATCACATAATCATATGCTTAAGTTATTGGTTACATCTCAGCCAACATTTGAAAATAGTTGTTGAGACTGATTTGCGGGTTATAGTTGCCAAATTTTTTGTCTTGATAGCAAGGAGGGTATCAGGACATCAAAATTTGTCACCGTCTCAGAGATTTGGTGCAGTGGTGTAACATCGAAGAAAATAATTTAAAAAAAAAAAAGAATAAAAGGAAAAATATAGAACAAAATTGTAAATATAGAAAACTGAAAATATATTTAAGATATATATATATATATACTTTTGCCAGGGGTAATGGATCAGGTAGATCCACTGTGTCAGAGCCCCATTGTTCCTGTTCTTTGAATTTCATAGTTCTTCCTTGTTGTGGTTGTATCGCACTGCATCACAACCAATTACATGACTTGAACATGAGTCATATGTTAGCAAATAGATAAGAGGGCACAGGGAGACATTTTATCCAAGTGCTTTTACACTGTCAGATGGTCTTCATGATACCTATAAATAAAATCAGTCTTTTCTTGTAAACAACACTGTGATAACATCAGTCAATCAGATGATTTGTAGAGCATTAGTTTCTTATGTTAGCAAGTAGGTAAAGGCATTTTATCTGTGTCCTCATGTCTCAGAGTGAGTTCAGGTTAAGTTAGATGTCTCTGTAAATTACAGCATGGTTGTATAGAAGAGTGATGATTGGTGGAGCTACCGTGGTCTCTGGATGCGTTGCGCGGTAGAGAAGCTGTGCATCAGCTTTGCCAAAGAAAGAGACGTCTGAGACGTCTGCGCAGTGAGTGTGACATCAGGGACCAAAGGACTTTTGTATGGAATCGGTTTTAACTTTGTTCTGTGTCCAGAATTGCTTCTCCACAGAATTCATTCTTCTCTGGTAATTTATGACAGTTAGACTACGCAAATAAGGGACTATGCCTCAAGGAGGTCATTTACTCCCTGTCATTTGAAGAGGAACATTCTGGAAAAGTCTAGACTCATTTTTTGTATGAGTATAGGCCGAGCGTTAACTCACCAGTTGTCATGTTAAAGAAATGTCACATGTAGAGTGGCAGAAAGTGCAGTTCTCAGATCTCTTTAACATACTCCTAACAATTCTGGCAATACACAGAAGTACTTAATAGGTATAAGAAAACACATTTGGAGTGCATTAAAACACAGTGCTGTAGTTTTACTATGAAAGCTAGTAAAAGCCTAGTGACTGTGTCACTGTATTCTATCATTACATTTCATTCTGAGGACACTATGCCCATACCACTCCACTGGCTCTTCATTCAGGTGTTTTGTTTGTGCCTGAATTTTATTCAAATTGTAGCAGCACTGTTGGTGTTCTCGTACCTGTACCCATTCATACACCACAGGGCTGCATCCGTGCAGGCTTCAGTTTAAATGACTTAACTCGTTCTCTGTTGGGTCTGTCTTTCTTAATCCCCCACTGACGTATGTGTTCCACCTCAGACACAGAGTCAAACTGTCAGCTCTTAAGCTCTGTCTGGCATTCCTAATGAAGGACTACAGAATCTCTGAATGTGACTGTTTTGTCTTCTTTTTTCAGTGTTATTTGTGAAAGAGAGATATGATCTAACCCCTCAGACCAAAGGTGACAGTAAACTTGGATGAATATTAAATGAATTCAATCTGAGATTGAATCTTCATTGTAGGTGCTGTCTAAATCTTACGTGTTTTTACAGTTTGTAGCCTCTAAGTATGCTACCTTATGATGGACATATAGAGGGGTTTGGTACTTTCACAAAGTTTTAGTATTTTTACATTTTATTTATATATTTTACATATTTATGCATAAGTTATCATGTCCTTATGACATGGCTGTAAACCACATTGTCAGTTCCCACACATTGTTCAAAAATCCCAGTACTTTGACATTGAAATCACCAACTGTCTTAGCTCTACAATGGTAATAACAACCTCCCAAATTTGAAAGATTATACATTCAGAAAAGTCTCTGGAGGGCTTTTCAATCACCATGATTAGAAGTCAGTCCATTCATGAAAAAAAAAATTGTTATATTTCACTTAAATATAAGGTGGACTTTAAGTATCTGTCATGCAGTTCTTTTTGGGGGTGTTTTAATGCATTTCTAAGTGGGTGAAAATGCAGCAGACCGTACATTTTCTCTCAAACACTCAGTTTGAAAGCAGCAGGGGCTGGGAGAGAGAGAGAGAAAAGTGCTGTTCAATCCAAAAAGAAGAAAGAAAAGAAAAAACGAAGGGGAAGAAGAGGGAAGAAAAACACAGTTGGTTCCATGTGAATCAGCTTCTCCTAGACCAAAGATTCATTGCTTTGCAAATCACTGCAGGAGAGATGAGTTTACAAATTGCTGTCAAGCGGAGGAGGCATTTTTTTTGTTCCTCTCAATGAGTGACACGGTTTCTGCTGAGTGCCAGGCAATTTGTGAAGTGGCTGCATTTTATGGGCTGTCTTTCACTACGCAGAGGTGTGGGATCATCAGCTCATCAATCATCTGTCACTTATCCAATCACTGCCAAAGAAAATGACAAAATGTAATGTTAAATCAACCACATGCTAGAGAATCTCCAAGTCTGTGGCCTTTGCTTCGCTGCACAAGTCCTAAAAGTCATGCAAATTTTTCTGTTTTCTCTTTGATATACAATCAGAGTTTGGTAAACCTTACGCGGCTCTTTGTAACTACTGAGTTATGTTACCCTGTTGTAGATTATAGATCGACTCATTCGACTGCAAATTGTAGTGGTCACCTTACTCTGTTTGAACCTTCTAGAACCTTTTCCCAGAGTTTTTCTTTTTAAGGTCTTGCAAACGATTCTTTAAATACAGACTTAGAATGCGAGAGTTGAGCCACTCTGACCGGGGAGATGCAAATTTCAGTCCATGCTTATTTTCCTTGGTGACTTCCTGTAGGTCATGCTCCAGTTGCTGAGTGTAAACACACCAATGCTGGCAAGCGCCCCCCACAACATGTCTAAAGCAGGAGCAATCGAGCGGTTAGCTTGACACTCTTATAGCTCTTTTCCACTAGGACGGTGCTGGTGCCCGTGCCCGTGCCCGTGCCCGTGCGGAGCCAGTGCTGCCTTGGTGCCTTTTGAGAACCGGCCCGCATTTCCACAGGTTTGGGAACCGAACACTACATAGCGAAAGTTTGGGTAATTTCCGTGGGGAAAAAATAATGTCGGACAGAACGCATCTGCTTGCTTTTTATAAATTTACTTTTACGCTAGGCTTCCACACAGCAAAACACCTCACGAATTTTGCCCTATAACTTTACGCTCTTGGGGCAAAATTCATGAAAATAGTAAGTCTGTCCCCTAACTCAAAAGTTAAAACGAGTGTTTAAATGAAGGTCTGCAGTGGTCTATTTGCACCAACCAGAGCCAAGAGAGAGAGTGTCTTTTTATACCACTCTGGGTCCGACTACTTTCATGTAACATGTTAACAACACCCCGTGTTGATGTAGACACAAATTGTTGCTCAAACATCTTTTAATCATATATATATTTTCATGCTACAAATAGCCTTTAGCCTACCGCTACTTGGTCAGATGTTTTTTGTTACTCCCGCCTCTTTAGAGAACATCACATACCAAACACATCAAACACTGAACTGATTGGTTCTCGCGTGGTTTTTATTTGCATAGCCTCTGACGTCAGTGGTTCCAACTTTTAGCAATTCTGTGGTGCCGTGCCGGTGCCAGCTTTTTGGCACCGGCACCAGTATTTAGTCAGTGGAAAAGCGCGGCCTCAGTGCTCGATTATGGAAAAGGGGTATTACTCATTTGCAGCTAACATAGTCTGTAGCACAATGAACAAAAAACTACTTTGGGATAAATGCTAACGTGCTAAATGCTAACATGCTAAGATGTTTGGATGCTTGTGTAATTTTTGTGTATCTCACATATTTGAATAAATGCATGGAGTATGTGTAGAACTCACACAGAAATTCTGCTCATACAATGTGGTCCATGCAGCAGAGCTGGTCCCATCCAGCACAGACCAATTCAAATGGCGATTTAGTGGGTGGAAGGGAATCTAAACTTGTGTCCATAAATTTCCAAATGGTAACAGTCAAAAAAGTCATCATTCGCTCACATCAAATTCTCTATCCTTCATCTGTATAGATAAAGATGTGTTCAGTTGGCAGTGCTGGTGTCTACACAGGGTAGGGGCCCTATTTGTGTTCAAACCCAAACAAATAGGACAGAATGAAGGTTTGCACAGGAACCTCATAAACAGACCAGTAGAACTTCATTTGAGAGTCACAGTAACAATGGTTTCAGCTGAAACAGACTGAAGCTTTGGCGCTCAGTCCAATGCTTGGTTCTATAAAACTCTCAGAATGAAAAATCCCCCTCAGTAATAATGTCCCTTCCTAGTCATTAACAGAGAACTCTGGGACCGTGAGGTGAGATTGACAAAGGCTATGCAAAAACAGAAGCCGTTCCAGGCGCGTGTCCACACGTCATCAGGCTAATACCGGCGAATGGCCCAGGAGAGGCAGACACAGCATCTGGCCAGTCAAGCTCCATTAGCATCCGAGCTTGCCAGCTTTGCGTTACAGCCCTGTTGACAAACGGCAGGCGAGGTGGTATCTAGGATATGAATCACAACACTCCCGGGGCCCCCCTGGCTTGAAGAACACACCCCCGGTCCCTTGACTCACAAGCACCCCCCCCCCCCCCCCCCCCCCCCCCGTCCCTCGCTCGCTGCTTCTTGTCTGAACACAGCGGGAGCAGTAATGAGGTCATAGCACACCAGTGAGCTAGCGTTAGCGTTCATCCTGCAGCGATTGCATGTGGGGAGTGACTCTAAACGACCTTGATTATGCAGTGGTTTTGATGCCGCTGAGACGGAATGGAATTGATTCTGGAATTCTATATGGAAGTTTTTTCTTTTCCTTTAACCACACAGAATACTGTGCAAGGGCAATTGATGTTGAGTTGTTTCTTGTATAGCAGAGAATTATACTAAACAGTCAAATGGGTTGGATAGTTGTTGCTTGTTTTCAGTCCCTGACATTGGCTTCACATGCTGCTTCTGCCTAGAGAAAGTAAGCTACTAACATTTGGCATGTGTTGGCCTGTACATTTTAGCATCTCACAAGCAACAGGTTTAAAACACCCTTGGGAATGAAGTCCTTATTCTTCCATGTTATGGAAATGTTATAAAGCAATAAAAATTGAGACCATGTCATGTGGTAGTTTTGATTCTCCAAAGTTATTGCTTTTCATTTTTTATGAGAAATGATCACTTTTGGCCCCCCCATTATCAGCATTCCTTGGCTTTGTGTGGTCTGACAACTAACTCATCATTAGTGTTATTACTCCATAATAGCCTGTCAATAATACCTTTATTTTTATGCCATTTCCTCTTTTGTGTGATACTTGGTTTTGAAATGAAACCCAAAGATAAAATTTTGCCCCTGTTATGAGTGGCTCTGTCAGATTTTGCGACCTATCCCTGCTCCTTGGCTGTGCTGTACGGGCTGTAAATTCTTTATCCTGATGCGTTTTACCCTGGCTCACTGCACCACTAAGTAGGCAGGTGTGTGTTTCTGCAAACGGCTTTTATTTACTAGTTTGTGGTGCTGAAATAGGCCAAGGGTGCAGTATGTCTTCCAAATGTATTGGCTCTTTGAATAGTAAAACAAACCTGGCACGTTATACAGGACTTTGTGATTGAAATGACCGTGGACTGAGACCAGGGCAGTGAGCGCAGAGCTGAGAGGGGAGCAGGTTAAGTTCTTATTTTAGCCTGGCCTAACACTAGTGTGGCATATTCTGTTTCTTTTTCTTTTTTCATTTTTCGTTTGCAAGGGCAGAATGAATCTGGGCATTTAGGACTTATTCTGCATAGAGACTCATTTTTCATTTTTCTATCAATAATTTTGATGCCTCTTGTGTTGATCTGTGTAGCCTATTTTTTGGATGATTTTCATGGCTCCAGATTAGCTGACTATCATGAGTTGTCCTGTAAATGAAATTTCTCTATATATTTTAATTACATGTGGTGTATGTGTTTTATACACGTAAACATGAGACGATTTCATTTCAAACATTGTCACTTCCATAATGAGGCAACCATAGACTTACCATAGACTGGCTGCAGTATGTTACAGTGTCTATAGACAGAGAGGTTGTGAGATGTGTTGATGTAAAATGAGATCCTTGTCTGTATTTGCAGCGTGAATAGGCAGAGAGAGAACCCGTTTACCCTCCTGCTATGGTCTGAGTCAAGTTATCAATCAGCTGTGACAGGCCTCTGTAATCCAACCTCTGCTTCTCTGCTTCATTGGCTCTCTTCAGGGACACAAA